>NC_057795.1:296125206-296132533 GCF_018294505.1 Triticum aestivum | reverse complement strand
GGTCCCCTTCCCCCTTCCCCTATAAATAGAGGGGTGAGGGGAGGGCTGCACACCACATCCAAGGCGCAGCCCCTCCCCTCCCCAACACCTCTCCTCCTCCGTTAAAGAGCTTGGCGAAGCCCTGCCAGAGTACTGCCTCTCCACCACCACCACGCCGTCGTGCTGCTGTTGGATCTCTCTTCCTCAACCTCTCCCTCCTCCTTGCTAGATCAAGGTGCGGGAGACGTCTCCGCTCCGTACGTGTGTTGAACGCGAAGGTGCCGTCCGTTCGGCGCTAGGATCATCGGTGATTTGGATCACGACGAGTACGACTCCATCAACCCCGTTCTCTTGAACGCTTCCGCTCGCGATCTACAAGGGTATGTAGATGCACTCCTCTCTCTCTCGTTACTAGATGACTCCATAGATTGATCTTGGTGATGCGTAGAAAATTTTTATTTTCTGCAAAAATCCCCAACACGTAGAGGCTAAACCCTAGAAGCTAGCCTATGATGATTATGATTGTAATTGTGATCGGCCTTCTAAGGACAAACCTCTCCGGTTTATATAGACTCCGAGAGGGCTAGGATTTACATGGAGTCGGTTACAAGGAAGGAAATACAATATCCGGATCGCCAAGCTTGTCTTTCACGCAAAGGAGAGTCCCATCCGGACACGGGACGGAGTCTTGAGTCTTGTATCTTCACGCTTCAATAGTCCGGACGAAGTATATAGTCCGGCTGTCCGGATACCCCCTAATCCAGGACTCCCTCAGCCGCCACCATCACCATCTCCACTGCGGCCGCTGCTGCCATCACCATCAGCACTCCTCTCTTCCACTGGCTCCATGCCGGCTTTTAACTTGCTGTCTCCCTCTATGATGTTTCAGTAGTTGTGTTAGTTCTTGAGGAATTGGATGAACGCTTGCATGATTTGTACTTTGTTGAATAAGCGATCCAATATTCTCTTTATATGTGTTGCATTGATTGTCATATGGTATGGTGATGACTCTGCTTCCCTCGAGAACGTTTACTACTCAAGCACTGTTTCATGTAGTTTGGTCCCTTTATTTTATGTCTTCTATTTCCTGTTTGTAGTTTAGTAAACACTTCCTATTTTTTGTGTTCCTAGCAACTTACTAAAGTAGGTTAAACTACAGTTTGGGTGCCTACATAGCTCGTTAAGTGACAACGTAGCTGTGGGGTTTGTGGTGCCTTCCTATTCGCTCCCTGTGGGTTCGACACTCTATTTATCATGAAAGTGCTACAACAGCCATGTGCACTTGCAGGTCATCAAGCATTTTTTGGTGCCGTTGTCGGGGAGCATAGACTTGGCTATTACTTACGCGCTCGCATATTGTTTATTTATATTTGTTTATATTTAATTAAAAATACCAAAAATATTTTTTTTTCTTTGAGATGTCTTCTACAGGAACTCGGGTGGCTGCAATGGAACAAATCTAAGAGAGAGGAACAATTTATGCTCAACACCGACATTCACCTAAAGGTATTGAAGTGGGTGAAAAATTGAAGGCATTGGATATTATTGCTAAAGCTAGTTTCAGCATGCCAGTTTTTTCGTGTACATATTTTTCACAAAATATTATTTTCATGTGTTGGGTTTTTCTTCTATACTTTTTGTTTGGATGACATAATCAATTTCAGATAACAAAGCAAAGGCAAGAGGAAGCAGGTAAGGGAGGCATCAGAGGGTCATTATTCTATACAAGTGGTAGAAGATGAAGGCGGTGGTATCCGAGGTAAATTTCACATGTTCAGCTGCTTGCTTACAACGATTCACTGTTTTATTACTCTAATTTTGTGCCCCAACTGGTTAATAATGTGTTAGTGCTTATTAGTACTGCATAACCTAATGCCAATATAGAAAATTATTAGTTTTCTCCAAAATAGAATAATTCATTATAGTCAATAATTGGATTTCATGATGCGTTACTCTTTTCGTTGAACGATTTTTTTCTCCGATGTTGTTGAGAATGTATATTGATAGATTAAACAAAGCATCTATAACCAGATAGAAACACACATTCTTTTATCCAGCATCACGGGCGATCGCCCACCTGAACGATTATATCAATCAATATTCTGGACATTACAAGCCGGGCCAAAATGGGCCATATGGAGGTACATAAAACATAGGAAGGACGGAGAGGAGCAGGCACACAAGGACCTACACCAATGTACAAGGGGAGCACAATCTAGGTGAGGCGAGGCCTGGAGGACCCACGTCCGCAGGTGGTCGAGCAGCATGCCTAAGAGAAACACAAGTTACCACAACTATTCAACAAAGGACACAAAGTCAGATATTTATGGATTTTTCTTGACTGTAATGACTTAATTTTCTCTTGAAATGGAGAATCTTATTTATGTCTCTTGTAATGGCCGGTAATGGGATATATAAGTTTTTCCACTTCAGTTCAGATTTATAATTAATATAGCAAATAACTTTCGTATATGTTGTTTGGGGTATCGCTTTAGAAATTATTGCATGATGCCCTTAAGCCCTTTGTTATAGCTTTTCATATATTAGTTCTGGTTCTTAAGTGTGGCATCTGAAGGTTCTCCATTCGAAAACCTCATATTCTCGCGATGCAAGTATGTTGAACCGGCAGATCCTCGAAGTAACAACAATTACTAGAGACTAGAGTGATGGAAGATGAAGAAATTGGAAATGGTAGGGATGGGAGAAACGTACCACCTTATCTCACTTTATCCTTTTCTTATGTCACTTTATCCTTTTGCAAGGAGTGAGTGCATGGGAAACGGGAACCACATGCCATCCTGTTTGATACATATTTCTGAATTTAAATAATTGTTTGATCAATGTGTTTGCAACTTTTTCTTCCGTGGCAACGCGCGGGCACTCAGCTAGTAGTAGCAGATTAAGAGTCGTTTCGTTCTATTAATTTTAGACGTGATGCCTATATACATGATCATTTCCTTGGATATCGTCATAGTTATTTGCGTTTCTATCAATTGCCCAACAGTAATTTGTTTACCCATCGTATATTATTTTCTCGGTAGAAGCCTCTAGTGAAAACTATGGTCCCCGGGTCGATTTTTTATCATATATTAAAACAAAAAATACATTGCTGCAATTTTCTTTTATTTATTTATTTTATTTTGTATTTTTCTTAGATCTATTTATCAAAACCTATACAATTTAACATTTCTCTTAACCGTTGAGGGATTGACAACCTCTCTACGCGTTGGATTGCAAGTATTTGTTGTTTGGGTGCAGGTGCTATTTACATAGTGTTGTTTGATTCTCCTACTGGATTGATAAACTTGGTTTCATAACTGAGGAAAATACTTATCTCTACTATAATGCATCATCCCCTCCTTTTTAGGGAAATCCCAATGCAGTTCACAAGTAGCAGCTTCTCGTTCGCCTCCCTCTGGAAGGGCACTACGTCCCTAGGGTGCATAATTTTGCACTCAAAATCCCATGGAAAGCCGAGGAGCCGAAACACAGGGCGCGTCGTTCTCGGCTCAACCAAGCAACGACGAATTAAAGACTCGCACACCGACAAGGCACTATAGAAGGCCTAAATGGGAGCACCATGGCTACATGGCTTAAACCATCAAGCGGCAGCTGCACACCTTTTCATTTGACCCGACCGTCAACAACATCAAGAAGATGGACGACCAAGGTAGCAGGCCGCGCACACCAACTTCGCCATTGACGAAGATGAGCTGGTAAACAGCAAGGCGGTGCACACGTGTGATATGGCAGGTTTCGGGCTAATAAACCCGACAGCGCCCACCCTGTTTTACTCCCTTTATCCTCTTTATCTCCTTTTCACTAAGTTGTATCTTTTATAAGTCTCTTTTGCTAAAGCTCGGCATGTACGGCTTGACCATATGAAATAAAGAATAATGTGCCCGTCGAGGTCACTACGCATATACTCAAGTTCCTTCCATCTGCTGCCTTCGAGACAAAAGAATACTTTCACGATACAAATGTCATTTATATAAATAACCATGGGCTCAGCTGTAACATCCCGATGTTTGGAATGTTAGAAAAAAATCGTTCAAAACGTAGGGCTAGGAAAATTCATTTGTTTTATCTGTTAACAGAAGCTTAAATTGAGTTTTCATAATTTGGTGGATTCAATTTGAACTAATGCCAACTTAAATTAAATTTGAGTTTTGTTGTTTCTTTTAGTTGGGTTTTTTTGTCTTAAGCATATTTAAATATGTGAGTCTGCAATTTCTTCGATTTCTAAGTTCGTGTTATTTTATTTGAGCTTCTTTTTCGTTTCTAGATTTCCCTCTCAGGAAAATCAATTTCTTTCCTCTCTCAACTTTGTACTGGATTCCCTAGCCCCAATCTGTCTCATTTTTTTATCTATCCTTCTTTTTCTTTCTCTACCGAATGGGCCAAGCCCATCTCTCCATGTATTTTCATTTTCTTTTTCTCCTGGGCCGCAGCCCAACTTCTCTCTCTATTGTTTTTTGTTTCCCTTCCTATCATGGGCCTAGCCGATCTGGGCCACCTCTCCACCAAGCGAGCCCCTCCTGTGTACGTTCACAATCTACAGAACAGAAACAAGAACCTACACTTACAGAGAGAAAACTCATGCACATGATACGGCATAGTCATCTTTGCCTCCTCCTTTAATTCGCTCTCCTTGACTCTCTTTTTTCGAGGGTACGCAAATTGCGTACCTTAGCTTTATAGAAGAAAAGAAATGAGACATACAATAACGTCAGCCACTCGCTGCGAACAACGAAGGTGACCCACTCCACACCCGGTTCGAACAAAGACAACCAAACACGACAACACGACAACATAACTACGATACAAAAAGCCTACCCTACATCAAACCCCTTGCCGCGTCTCGTCCGACGCTGAAGACCTCCGAAGAACAGCAACTCCAGCTTCCTTGGATAAGTCGGCGACGACCGTACATGGCGCTATTGTATGTCTCACCAGCTCTCCTTGACTCTCACCACTTGAATGAGCTAGTCTCAACTGCTTCGTCTCCTCCTCCACTCACCTACACCGACACCACTACATAAAGAAACGTACAGCCATTAAGAAACCTCTTATCTAATTCCCTTCAACTCCCCATCGTTTCCAGCCCGGCTAGTATATATAGATGCGCCCCAACCTCCTCTTCCATTCCGGCAGCAACCCCTGCCTCTCCCTTCGTCCTCTCCTCAAGAATACTTCTTGAACTTTTGAAGCTCCATGGGCGCGAGGAGAGGTCTTGATCCCAGTGACTCGGACCATCTCCGCCTGAACCCTTTCGCCAGAAGATTCTTCTCCAAGCCATGAATCCATTCAGAGAAGTAAGAACGCGATCCATCGACCACACACGGAGAATTTCGCATGTCCGTGTACACTGTTCATCGAGTTCATCGCACTATTTTGTCAAACTCGGTGAGCACTTTTTCAATTCCTTTTGCAGGCTTACTTTCCTAGACCTTGTTCCTCTGTTAGACATCATGTTTCAGACCCGCCTTGTCGTTGGCTGCGCGCATCCAAAATCAAAGGCCATCCGACGACATTCGCTTGTTTCTTCATTTTTTTTGTCATATGAGTTCATGCCCCATAGATGAAATATTCCCTAGGATCTTGCTAACCCCATGGAGGTGTTAAATTATTTGTTTGGTCAACTGGATGTATTATAAATTTTATTGTTTATTGATAGGTGATATTCGTTTTGTTTGTTAATATGTTATTTATCGTATGCTCATGATATGCCTAGGAGTCGCTCCTACTTATTTCATATCGTTAGGATTAACGTATGATTTACTAGATTTAGGTTACTCTTGTTTAAATTGATGAAACAGTTGAACATTGTTTTGGCTCGATAATTTGTGGTAGCATGTATTTCTCTTCTATGCATGCATACTAATATTTTTGAATTATTATCATGTGTAAGAATTGTTTTGGTGTACCGGATTATCTTTATTCATACATGTTTGGCGGGTGTTATTATTTTGATTTGGTTTGAAGCATTGTTAGTGTAATCTTATTATTATTATTTTCGTGATGATTGATATTTTTTATTGTTTTACGGTGAGAACGTGTACATAATTGTGGTGAATGTTCATCGTGCTTATAATTATTTTGAATTCTTCTAGGTGTTGATTTACTTATCTATTTAGTTGTGAAATACACCATGCCTTGACTATTTTAATTTTGTTTAGCATGCTGTTATCTTAGATATGGTTTAAATATCCATTTACATACATCTCGCATGTTTGTTTTATTTGTTTGAAACCATTTCCATGTTTACGACATATATTTATATATTTTTAGTACATGTGGTTGCATAGTTTTTTATGCTAGAGGACAAATGAAATGCTATGTTGTTTGGGAACCTATCCATTGTAATTCCTTGTCGCATAATATATTGTTGCCTTAGTTCCTATTATTTTGTAGATGTTTGTTATTTAAGATTACATGGCTAGTTCATTTATATAATATACTTGTTTGTGCTTTTATTGTCGAATCTATGCTCCTAGCATATAACTTTAGCTTATTGTTGTTTGGGTAATTATATGGTGTTTTGTTTACCTAGATCAATATCAATGCATGCTTAGTTGGTCGTCATGACATTTTAGCACTTGCTCAAATCGAATGCATATTTTGGTTGGATGTTTACCATGTGTTATCAAGTTGCTATGATCACATATATGACTAATCTTTCTTGTTAGTAGGTATATGGTCGTAGTTATGATCTCGTTAAATAGGACACCTTCTTGCTTGATCACGACCATACCATAATTTTGTGATTGTATAACTAGATTGTATAGCATGTGTGTATTCAACCACTGTACACCTTTCTACCTCCTGTATGCCACTGTGGTGTCCCCGTCGAACTATAAAAGGAGGCTCAAGGCATACTGAAGAGGGATTCGGATCTTTTGGACGACGCACACACCGTAGCTAGTTCAAGAACTCAAGAACACTCAAATATACACCAAAGCAGGGAAAGGGTACGCATCCTCACGGCCCGAACCTGAGTAAATGATCTTTGTGATGACTCCTAGACCAGCTCTTTCCATAACCTCGCGCCTGCCGACCGTAGTAGGGAGTCCAGTGATCTCATAGGTATATGGTCGTAGTTATGATCTCGTTAAATAGGACGCCTTCTTGCTTGATCACGACCATACCATAATGTTGTGATTGTATAACTAGATTGTATAGCATGTGTGTACTCAACCACTGTACACCTTTCTACCTCCTGTATGCCACTGTGGTGTCCCCGTCGAACTATAAAAGGAGGCTCAAGGCATACTGAAGAGGGATTCGGATCTTTTGGACGACGCACACGCCGTAGCTAGTTCAAGAACTCAAGAACACTCAAATATAC
>NC_057795.1:296118425-296124837 GCF_018294505.1 Triticum aestivum | reverse complement strand
AAAACCTACAATTACAGAGAGAAAACTCACGCACATGATATGGCAATAGTCATCGTTGCCTCCTCCTTTAGTTCCCTCTCCTTGACTCTCTCCACTTGAATGAGCTAGTCTCAACGAAAAATGCGAACAGCGGCCGCGCGGCAGGCCGGTATCGAGGCCATCAGGACGCCATGTGGATGCGCGCTCGCAGTGTATACCTCGTGTATTGGATTTATTTTTGGCCCGTATTGGAGCAACCAGGGCCCACGCACATGCAAAAGCCCCCTAGGCTCTGACGCGAAGCGGACATGTACGAATAGCACTCCGGCGATGTGTACCTGGTCGACCGGTGGTGGCGGAGACATGTAGGACGTGCATGTTGGCTGTGGAGCAACGTTGCAGAGTCACCACCACAAGTTTGTACAATTGCGGACGTGGAACACTGACAACCAGCGAACACGCATGTTTGTTCGCTTTATTTATCAGTTTTCTAAGAGTTACAATCACATTGATTGTTGTAGTAATTATCAAAGTTGACCATGGTTTTGACCATTGATTGTTGTAGTAAGATGTTCCTTTTGCTTACAGTACTTTTTTGTAGTAAGATTGTTGTAGTAATTGTCAGAAGTTTAACATTTTCTGTAACAAGCGAATGTATTAAGTCGACCATCAACGACGCGATAGTGCCACACTGTCACAGATGTAACTATCATTGGCGAGTTCAGGTTTTACATGTGACGCCCGCTAATAATCACATAAATATCATTAGCCAGTTCAGGTTTTATGCGTGACACCCGCTGCTGTGCATCAACTTTCCGCCGCACATGGTGATTCTCTTTTTACAGTCACGTCACGTATGGGAATTTACTACGCCGTCACCTCAACCACGGTATGGCAGCTCCATTTTCTCTCACTCACCTAGACCCTACGCCCGGTGCATTAACTCCAGCACAGATGGACGGAGCGGCAGCTCTCTTGTCAACCATCTGCCATCTCGTGGCGCGGCGAGAAAGTAGCGTCATCATCACTAAGAAAATGGGAACAGTGTTTCGATCACTTGTCACTTGTCAACACAACAGGAGACCATGAGGCGTGGTGCGCAGCCACCACGGGCAAGGAACAACCCCACTCTGCGTCCAATGCCCACACTAAACGTGCACGGGGAAATCTCATATGCTTACGTTTTCACATATCCATGGTAATACTATGCGCGCAAAATGATTATTTGCTAAATAACGTTCTTTTCCAAAAAAAAAACAGCAGTCAAGGTTGCGGTGTGCCAGGTTTTGCATCCTGAATAAGATCCAGTCAATCAATGCTAGTGCCATGCATGCTGCTTCGTCATGGAGCTCAGCACCATCTCCACGAGCACTGCCTCTAGCATTTTGATGCATGTACCCTCCCGCACGCACATCTGTGCTCGACAGGTGAGGAGTGCTCACCCTTGCATCCCGCGGACGGCGCAATGGAGGACCCTACGAAAACTATGGCAACGCCCTGATGGTTAAAAAATATTGCAGCCTGTTTCCATGGCAAAGAAATAAAAGTTGACAAAAAACAACGGGCATGGCTCACTGCATCTGCATGTACCACTGGATCGCAACCAAGTGGGGCCAGTTCAACAGATACCAAAACTCGCCAAAAAAAAAAAATGGTCCTTGCTGCAATCAGACAGCATTCACGGCGAACAGTTTGAACTACAAACTCCCGCCCAGCAATGTAAGCGTCTTTGACTAGCTTGTTCATTCAGAAGAAATCATGAGAAAAAAAATATTAAAAAAGCACACCCAATCAAATTATATTATCCTACAGTGATGAGTGAACGCATCACAATTTCAATGTCCATTAACCAAATTTCCAAGCTCAAAATGGAAAAAAAATATGGTTGCAGGTACGATGATTTTCAACTCCAGCAGGAAAGGGAAACATTATGACAAGTTAAGAAACTAAAGTACAACAATCACGCATGCCAACACATTCCCCTTAACAAGAATGTCCTGATTTTAGTTATAAAAAGTTAGGCCCGAACGGTCCAGTTTTTTTAGTGCCCAACGCATTCCGTCGATGTCCAACCACCCCACAATTGGTACACTTCGGCAATTTTCTTGGAGCCTTCGGCAAATCACCTCTGTGAGGGCAGGTCGTGCATTTGTGCCCTTGCACTCTGCAAATTGTACAGAACCTAGACCTCTTCAAATGCTTTTCATAAGGAGCCTTGTCTCGACTTGTTGTTCGTCTCCCCCTCTGGCATTTTTTCTGATGCACACCCACACCTAAACAACTAGAATCACCATCTCCATTTTTCTCCTCAAGACCGGCATTTGCTTGGATCAACCCCTGTTGAGCGCTGGCTACCAACTGCTGCTGCTTCTCTCGCTCAGCAAGCCGCAAACCATCCTTGTCTACACTGAAAGGCGGCAGAGTGGCATGGACCTCCTTCATCATAGTCATGAAAACTTCATAACATTTCACATTGCTATCACCAAGTACCACACACTCAAGCGCTTACATGTACATAGTGTGATGCCTGAATGTATCACTCGCAGGAAGCCCTCTGTCTTTCTGGTACCTAATCAAGTGTTCAGGAAGAATGTCACGAGCCTGTCTTGTCCAGCACTTCATTATGTGCTTCTCAGGTATTTTTGCCAAACGGAAGTGTACCATCACCTGCACGAAAACATAGCCCACATCAATCACCTAATCTCATATGGACACAAACCACAAACACAAATTGTATGTCGGTACCAAAGACGATACAAATCTATAATATATGGCAACACACTAGGCCAGAATGTTCGAACGAGCCACATTCGCAGCTGAAAAAACTCTCATCCTCACTGACCTCAATTTTGAACTCAACTTAACTCCACTTCTCTCTGCTCGCAGCTGAAAATGCTCAGCTATCCGGGAAACAAATTAGCCGAACATAAAAAGATATGGACTACAGCTCAAGTGAGACCATTTTTTGGTACAGCCATGCGTGTGCATTATGAAAATCCTCAAAAAGCACATCTCAAATGAAGCATCTAAATCCAACTCCATAATTCATATCCACATTTAAAAAGACCGAAACAAAGATCCATTCTGTGCATCCATCTCCATAATTATACTCCCAGTTAAAAAGACCGAAACAAAATCCAATAGACCACACGGCTACTCCAAAAACAATATGATATAAACCCAAACTCTTAATTTATATTGCTATTTGGAACGCATCAAACAAGCGAATCCATCACATTATCAATAATCCAGAGGCACATGTACACCAAATCAACATCCTTCGCTATCAATTCAGCACCCGAAACAAAACAATCCGACTAAAGCTTGCACCCGTTTGCACCGTATGTGCCTAATTAAACATCCAACATAGCCATTTGCTCAAGAAATAGTACTTTCTCCTAATAACATCTGACTAGTAAAACATCCATCATGCAGTTTCCCTAAAAATCCAACGAAGGCCTACTAAGAACGCACCAAGCAGTTTTGTACAATGAGGCAAAAGTCAACACTTGCTACTAATCACTGGTCCATCGATCGTGCAGTTTTTTCTAAACGTAAATGATATGCACCGGTGTTTCTCTGACTAACCTTCACGTCCACCCGCTGGTCGCTTCAGAGCAAACGTCATATTTGGCTTCGTCTCCCACGGCGTGTGGCTTGCCGGCGACGACTCCCTCGACATTCAACGACGCTCATGGAATCCTGAGACTCCAGCGGGAGTACTGGAGGGCTCCACACTGCAGCTCCGTCAACACCCCGGCCAGAAACAAATCTAGCTACATTAGTCCAGATCTTACAAGAACAGGACGGCGACCCGGCATCGAAGTAGCTAGGGTGAAAGAATGGCGGGGCAGACTACACGTACCCGTTTAGCTCGATGCCATCGGTAGACATGGCGCCGGAACAGCTTCGCGACGGCGCCGCCGCCGCCCCCACCCCAGACGAGTGCGGTGAGGAGGGTGGAGGAAAAGCTATCGCGTGGCTCTGTTCTGATCCACAAGGGGTGCCGTGGGTGGTGGGGGGTGGGTCATCCGTTTCGATTCGAGGACCTGTGCTGTTTCGAACCAGCCCATGGACCACCGTTTCTGGTGCAAGTCGTGTGAGCACTCGCAGCCGCGCGAACAGAATCCGTGCATGGGCCGAACATAATACGCCTATTCTTTCGCTAGTCGTATCCCGGACCGTATTTCACCCTATAGGCCTGGCGCAGCCCTGACCCGCGCTGACGGATTCCACATCCCCAGGCCCAAAAGGACGCGCCAGATAACGGCCTGCCTGGTGCTCGGCCGCCATAAGCCCTCACTCCTAGTCTCAACTGCTTCTCCTCCTCCACTCACTTACACGGATACCACTACAGAAGGAAATATACAGCCATGAAGAAACCTCTTATCTAATTCCCTTCAACTTCCCATCATTTCCAGACCGGCTAGTATATATAGATGCACCCCAACCTCCTCTTCTATTCCCGCAGCAACCTCTGCCTCTCCCTTCCTCCTCTCCTCAAGAACACTTCCTGAACTTTTGTAGCTCTATGGACGCGAGGCGAAGTATTGATCCCAGTGACTCGGACTATCTCCACCCGAACCCTTTCGCCAGAAGATTCTTCTCCAAGCCATGAATCCATTCAGAGAAGAAAGAACGCGATCCATCGACCACACACGGAGAATTCCGCATGTCCGTGTACACTGTTCATCGAGTTCATCGCACTATTTTATCAAACTCAGTGAGCACTTCTTTAATTCCTTTTGCAGGCTTACTTTCCTAGACCTTGTTCCTCTGTTAGACATCATGTTTCAGCCCTGCCTTGTCGTTGGCTGCGCGCATCCAAAATCAAAGGCCATCCGACGACATTCACTTGTTTCTTTATTTTTGTTCGTCATATGAGTTCATGCCCCATAGATAAAATATTCCCTAGGATCTTCGTAACCCCATGGAGGTGTTAAATTACTTGTTTGGTCAATTGGATGTACTATAGATTTTCTTGTTTATTGATTGGTGATATTCATTTTGTTTGTTAATATGTTATTTATCGTATGCTCATGATATGCCTAGGAGTCGCTCCTACTTATTTCATATCATTAGGATTAACGTATGATTTACTAGATTTAGTGTACTCTTGTTTAAATTGATGAAACAGTTGAACGTTGTTTCGGCTCGATAATTTGTGGTAGCATGTATTTCTCTTCTATGCATGCGTACTAATATTTTTGAATTATTATCATGTGTAAGAATTGTTTTGGTGTACCGGATTATCTTTGTTCATACATGTTTGGTGGGTGTTATTATTTTGATTTGGTTTGGAGCATTGTTAGTGCAATCTTATTATTATTATTTAGTAATGATTGATATTTTTTATTGTTTTACGATGAGAACGTGTACATAATTGTGGTGAATGTTCATTGTGCTTATAATTATTTTGAATTCTTCTAGGTGTTGATTTACTTATCTATTTAGTCATGAAATACTTCATGCCTTGACTATTTTAATTTTGTTTAGCATGGTGTTATCTTAGATATGGTTTAAATGTCCATTTCCATACATCTCGCATGTTTGTTTTATTTGTTTGAAACCATTTCCATGTTTACGACATATATTTATATATTTTTAGTACATGTTGTTGCATAGTTTCTTTATGCTAGAGGACAAATGAAATGCTATGTTGTTTGGGAACCTATCCATTGTAATTCCTTGTTGCATAATATATTGTTGCCTTAGTTCCTATTGTTTTGTAGATGTTTGTTATTTAAGAATACATGGCTAGTTCATTTATATAATATACTCGTTTGTGCTTTTATTGTCGAATCTATGCTCCTAGCATATAACTTTAGCTTATTGTTGTTTGGGTAATTATATGGTGTTTTGTTTACCTAGATCAATATCAATGCAT
Source organism: Triticum aestivum (assembly GCF_018294505.1). Taxonomy (NCBI): domain Eukaryota; kingdom Viridiplantae; phylum Streptophyta; class Magnoliopsida; order Poales; family Poaceae; genus Triticum; species Triticum aestivum. Next base: position 296,118,971 of record NC_057795.1, on the reverse strand, counting down.
GCTTAGTTGGTCGTCATGACATTTTAGCACTTGCTCAAATCGAATGCATATTTTGGTTGGATGTTTACCATGTGTTATCAAGTTGCTATGATCACATATATGACTAATCTTTCTTGTTAGTAGGTATATGGTCGTAGTTATGATCTCATTAAATAGGACGCCTTCTTGCTTGATCATGACCATACCATAATGTTGTGATTGTATAACTAGATTGTATAGCATGTGTGTACTCAACCATTGTACACCTTTCCACCTCCTGTATGCCACTGTGGCGTCCCCGTCGAACTATAAAAGGAGGCTCGAGGCATACTGAAGAGGGATTCGGATCTTTTGGACGACGCACACGCCGTAGCTAGTTTAAGAACTCAAGAACACTCAAATATACACCAAAGCAGGACTAGGGTATTACGCATCCTCGCGGCCCGAACCTGAGTAGCCGATCTTTTTGCTGACTCCTAGACCCGCTCTTTCCACAACCTCGCGCCCGCCGACCGTAGTAGGGATTCCAGTGATCCCATAGGTGTCGTTTTCCACCGACACGAGCCC
>NC_057795.1:296008631-296118152 GCF_018294505.1 Triticum aestivum | reverse complement strand
ACAATCTACATAAGAGAAACAAAAACCTACACTTACAGAGAGAAAGCTCACACACATGATATGGCAATAGTCATCGTTGCCTCCTCCTTTAATTCCCTCTCCTTGACTCTCTCCACTTGAATGAGCTAGTCTCAACTGCTTCTTCTCCTCCTCCACTCACGTACACGGACACCACTACAGAAGGAAACGTACAGCCATGAAGAAATCTCTTATCTAATTCCCTTCAACTTCCCATCGTTTCCAGACCGGCTAGTATATATAGATGCGCCCCAACCTCCTCTTCCATTCCCGCAGCAACCTCTGCCTCTCCCTTCCTCCTCTCCCCAAGAACACTTCCTGAACTTTTGAAGCTCTATGGACGCGAGGTGAAGTATTGATCCCAGTGACTCGGACCATCTCCGCCCGAACCCTTTCGCCAGAAGATTCTTCTCCAAGCCATGAATCCATTCAGAGAAGAAAGAACGCGATCCATCGACCACACACGGAGAATTCCGCATGTCCGTGTACATTGTTCATCGAGTTCGTCGCACTATTTTGTCAAAATCGGTGATAACTTCTTTAATTCCTTTTGCAGGCTTACTTTCGTAGACCTTGTTCCTCTGTTAGACATCATGTTTCAGCCCTGCCTTGTCGTTGGCTGCGCGTATCTAAAATCAAAGGCCAACCGACGACATTCACTTGTCTCTTTATTTTTGTTCGTCATATGAGTTCATGCTCCATAGATAAAATATTCCCTAGGATCTTCGTAACCCCATGGAGGTGTTAAATTACTTGTTTGGTCAACTGGATGTACTATAGATTTTCTTGTTTATTGATTGGTGATATTCGTTTTGTTTGTTAATATGTTATTTATCGTATGCTCATGATATGCCTAGGAGTCGCTCCTAGTTATTTCATACCGTTATGATTAACGTATGATTTACTAGATTTAGTGTACTCTCGTTTCAATTGATGAAATAGTTTTTTTAGAACTGATGACAGTGAGGTTCCCTCACTGCCTTTTGTATTAAATTAATAAGTTAAAAGAAACAAAGAGGGTGGGGGATGTTAGCAAGTCCAGAGAGTTACATACTACATCAGAGGGGGGAGGTTATAGAGCCTAAACTATTACAAGTTATGTACAACAAACTTTATAGAGAATCAGCAATGGATAAAATGTAGGGGGCCATCTCCTGCTTTGCTCGATGAACTAGCATGGCAAAGTCCATTTTGAATCGGTCCCTCCAGGATCCAAACGAGGGCTGAATCCCACGGAAGTGCTTCTCATTCCTCTCCTTCAAGATCCCCCAGGCAGCCACCACAAAGACTTCGAGGAACATTGGTCGAGCCCATCTAACTTTTGCCTCATGCAATTTCCTCAACGTGCCCGAGTCACTTGGCCATTGCATCCCAATAGCGTCCCAACACCTCTGACTGAAGGGACAAGTGAAAAAGAGATGCATAATGTCTTCCTCCGGAGGGTTACTGTAGAGGAGACATGAGTAATCATCATTTTGGAGCCTGAAATGCCTTCTCTTGAGCATGTTTCTAGTGTTCAATCTGTCTGATATCAGCAGCCAAAGAAAAACCTTCCACTGCATGGTGCATTTGGATTTCCAAATCCACTTGAAGGCTTCATCAACCTGCACTTGACTGAAGCAATATGCATAGTATTGTGTGGAACGGAAAACCCCTCTCCCCCAGACACAAGACCAAGAATCTTTGCCCTCGATGATGGATACCTCTACAGTATCCGCCTGCAATTCAGCCACCTCTTGTGGTGCCTCATGCGACAGGGGAAGATGAAACACCTCGCTCAATCGATCAGAAGAGAGCAACTGTCACACTGACATGTCAGGATCCATAGCAAATGAGAAGGCTCTCGGATACTGATCCTGAAAAACCTCATTTTCCACTTGTCCTTCCAAAAGAGGACCGTGTCCCCCGCAGCGACCTCCGCCTTGGTGATCCCTCGGTAGGTATCCGAGAGTTGCATGACGTCCCTCCACCAAAATGAGCCACAGGGCTCAGTTGCATGAGGCACCTTTCCAGTATAGTAAGCATCCAGATTAAGGTCACATAGGGGACATCAAGTTTGTTATAGAACTTGTGGAGTTGTTTGAGCAGAATCCCTTGTTTTTGGATTTTGAGATCAATGACTCCCAGGCCTCCTTTGTTCTTTGGTTTACACACCATCCCCCATGCTGCCAAGGAGCTACTTCTATTGCCATCATCTGATTTCCTCACCCAAAGACAAGATCTGTGCAGTTTATCAAGATGCTCAATGATTTTAGGGTTTATCTTGATCGAGCACATGGCATAAATGGCTACAGAGGTCACAACTGAATTTAGCAAGGTTAACTTGGATCCATAATCTAGCAGGGATGCTGCAGCCAGAACTCTTCTCTGCACAGACGTGACCAATGGCATCAGATCAGTTACGGATGGACGCGTGGTGCCCATGGGTAGACCAAGATACGTGAACGGCATGTGACCAATTGAGCAACCAAAGACCGCCGCTAACCCCGCGGTATTCATCTGATCCAGGTTGATAGGCACCAAAGTGGACTTGTGGAAGTTGATTTTGAGCCCCACAGATGTTGCGTAATCCATCAAGATATTTCTCAACACCCGAGCCTGTATGGGACAAGCGGGGAACAAAATGATTGTATCGTCCGCGTACTGGATTACAAGGTAGTCATTGTTTGGCATGGGTATAGGAAAACGGATCAGCCCAGAGCTACATGCATCATTGATCGCCGACTGCAGCAAATCCGCCGCAAGCACAAAAATCAGTGGTGATAGTGGATCACCCTGACGAACACCACAAAGACACTAGAACTACTTCCCCGGGGTGCCGTTGACCAGCACCAAAGAACAACCAGAGGAGAAGATGCAATTAATCCATCCTAGCCACTTATCATCAAATCCCATACTGCGCATAATCTCAATCATAGGTTCATGCTGAATCATGTCTAAAGCCTTTGCAAAATCCAACTTCAGGATGCAGCACTCACGCCCAGAAGGTTGACATTGATGGATGTATTCAAAGGCCCAAGCCAAGTAATCTTGTATCGACCTCCCTTTGAGAAAACCATACTGATTGCAATGGATAATCCTAAGAACAATCTTTTGAATACAATTAGCTAGCAGTTTAGTTATAAGCTTGAGACAACAATTGAGCAATGTGATTGGTCTGTAGTCATTAGCAGTTTCCGGCAACTGGATCTTTGGGATGAGTGTGATGTAACCTGAGTTGATACTTTGAAGATCGAGCTTACCATCATAAAAATCCTTGCAAAGATTGTAAAAATCATGTTTAACAATATGCCAGCAGGATTTGAGGAAGCAACCATTGAACCCATCAAGGCCCGGTGCTCGGTCCGCAGGCATCTCCTGCACCACCTTGTCAATTTCCTCATGCGCGAAGGGTGTAGTCAGCTCATCCAATCCTTCAACTTTCTTAATAATTTTTGCCAGGTCAAATTACATTTCATACGGAGTCTTTCTACCCAGTCTTCCCTTGTACATTTCAAAGAGCTCCTTCGCTTTACATGCATGGTCAGAAACAACAGTACCATCCTGAAGTTTGAGAGAGGCGATCGAGTTTTTGCGATATCTCTCAGATGCCGCCGAGTGGAAAATTTTAGTATTTTTACCCCCACATTTGGACCAATGAACAGTGCATCTTTTCTTCCAATATTCTTGCTTATTGCCAAGTAGGGTGATCAAATGATCCTTAAGTATTCTCCTGAAGTTTGCTTCAGGTACTGTCGGGGATATAACTATTTGTGTAAGCCGCCCAGCAGGGGCCGGGTTACGCAAAGAAGACTCACCAGAAAGAAGCCCAAGGCCAAGCATGAAGATGACGGTTCAATTAAGGGCTTAAGGCCCACAGGCGGCTTAAGGCCCGTTGTAGTAAACTGCCATAATGGCATGACTTGTACCATAAGGTAGATTTAACTAGTCACCGAGCCAAACACTGTTTATAAGCCGGCCGGGACTCTATAAGCCACAGGGCGTCAACCCGTGTATATAAGGGGACGACCTGCTGGCGGCTTAGGGCAAGAAACAACTCATCGAGATCCGGGCATAACGTATCTCGCTCCTTGGTCATCGAAACATCAATACCAACCCAACTAGACGTAGGCCTTACCTTCACCGTAAGGGGCCGAACTAGTATAAAAACCTCTCGTGTCCCTTTTCCCGATTAACCCCTTCAAGCTTCCTAGTTGCGATGGCTCCACAACTAAGTCCTTCCACGAGGACATCTGATGTGACAATTCCACGACAGTTGGCGCCCACCGTGGGGCCAACGCATGGTGGATTTGAGTTCTTGAATGGCAACTTTGAAGGGCTCAAGGGATACGTAGTGGGCCGAATGACCAAGAGTCATTGTGGCAAGATCTACATCGACGACGAAGGCTGGGGTCCCAACGCCGGCTCAATTGAGTACGGGTATCGGGTCCCCTTCGGTGGAATCCACGTCTTCATCGGCCGGATCGGTGAGCCGGGCCCTGAGCCGGACAACTGCACCGACCTCGTCGGGATGGCTCAGCGTGCAAGGAAGACCCAAATTCAACCTGTTATGAAGCGTGCCTTCGTGGGCTGCATCCACGGAGAGGAACTCTCTGAAGGATCTGGAGATGGTGGTGAGACGGCCGTCCTCTCAGACGGTGATTCGTCCGCCGGCTCAACAGATTCGATGTACCAAGTGCAAGACGGCGTGCTTGGGGGCTGTTCCGATGGCACCAGTATTCCGGACCCTTGTGAGCCGCCAAGATGGGCAGGAGTCTTTATGGCTGGGACTCAGCCCGGCTCAAACTCTACAGCTGCTGCAGCAGTAACGTCCGGGTTAGGGGCAGCCGGGGCAGGCGGCCCCGTGCACCCGCCGGCTCAGGTGCTGATAGATCTCATAGACAAGCTTACGACCCTGTTAACCGCAATGGTTATTCCCGCAGATAAAGATGAGCATGACGCGGAGGTGGCACGGGTGCGTGAGGAAATAGCTCAGGCCAAGGAGGCCTTGGCAGCTGAGGACACTAGAGTAGCCACAGAGCGGGCGGCTCTAGACGCCCGGGCACAGCGGCTACAGTCAGAAGCTTACCAGCTCACGATGAGCTTAAACGCGTCCAATGAGGTGATGAGGAGGAGACATCAGAAAACCCAGTCCCGTTTACCTCCGAATTACGACCCTCGGGTTCTTTTTTCTACACCTGGAGCCGGCCCAAGTAACCCGCCAGAGGCCAATCAGCTTATGACAGCCAGAACAGGAGGGTCGGCTCAGCCTCGGGAGATGGCACCACCTCACATGAGCATGGCACCGCCGCGTTATGTGCCGATACCGCCGGGTCACTTTTCCAACCCCATGGAGAACTTAATCGCGGCTTCAGCGTGTTTGGCGGCTCTTCCCATGGACGATGATGACCCGACGACAGTGGAGACCCGGAGGGTCAGAGAACTTCTCCAGACGGCCTTAGCTCAGCAAGAGACCTATTCTTACAGCCGGGACATGATTCATTCAACTCCTCCGCCTTGGTTAGCGCCGCCTCGTCAGAACCGGAGCCCGAGTTACAGCAGGCACATGGAGTCTGAAGCTTTGTCAAGCAACGCCCAACGCTGTAACCAGCCGGGTGGCTATAATCCGATGCAAGACCGAATATGTCAGGAGAACGAGCGGGCGGCTCAGCTAGCGGCTTAGCTAGCGGGTCAACAGACGGCACATCAAGATTTCCCAGAGTATCCAACGACTTCTGTTGAGGCGGGAGTAGCCACTAGAACTGGCGGTGTTCCTTGTCTGGTACCAGCTCTGCGTAACATGCGCCTGCCCAAGGACTTCAAGGGACCTCGAAAGGTGCCGAATTACACGGCCGACCTGTAGCCCGGAGCTTGGATCAAAAGTTATGAGATGGCCATGGAGTTATTGGGAGTCAGCGACGCGGCAATGGCTAAATACTTCACCATGATGTTAGATGGGACAGCCCGGTCTTAGCTAAAGGGTTTGCCCCCCAATTCCATTGGTTCATGGGCAGAACTGAAAGCCCGTTTCATCCAGAATTTCAAAGACACATGTAAGCAGTCTATGTCAATTGTGGACTTGACAAATTGTAAACAGGAGGAAGGTGAATCTACGACTCATTGGGTACGCCGGGTCAAGGAGATAATACATTCATCTGACAAGATGGATGTCGGCTCTGCAGTCCTCATGTTGGAGAAGAATTGCCGTTTTGAGTCGCTGAGGCAGAAACTGGAGCGCCTTAAGCGTGATTGCAATGATATGGGTATGCTGATGGCGGCTTTAGTCAAATATGCTGATTCTGATAGTACCAAGGATCCCGCGTCTGATGAGGAAAAGACTGGGAAGGGAAAGAAGAATGGCAATGAAAAGAGTTAGCAGCATAACCCGATGAATCAAGGAGGAAATAAGCGTAAGGCGGATGGTAACCCAGAGTTTGTGGCCAATGCCAATACACAAGGTAACAATCAGAGACATAAGGGTAAGCCGCCTCGAGCCGGCGGGTCAGGCCCATCTCTTGAGCAGCTACTCAATGAGCCCTGCCCAAGACATGGCACCAGGGAGCGGCCCGCCACACACCTATGGAAAGATTGCGCGATCATGAAAGCGTTTAAGAATTCCAACACCTTTGATGGCAATAATGGGTCCGGTGGCGGTTCAGGGGCTGGCGGTTTTCATGGCCCGGGTGGCGGTTCAGGTTCCGGCTTTCAGGGACGTCAAGGCGGCTATAATCAACAACAATCTGGTCAAGGAGAGCAGCAGCAGCAGCAGTTGGGTTATCAAAGCAATCCGAAGCAGTTGAACGGTGGGCAGTACCACGTGTTTACCTCTAGCTTATGCAAATGCGACCAGAAGGTTCATAAGAGGGCCGTGAATTCTGTTGAGCCGTCAGTTCCTCGTTATTTGAGGTGGTTAGCACAGCCCATTGTATGGAGCAAAGAAGATCACCCTTCACGGGTCGATAATCCGGGCCAGTTGGCCTTGGTGGTAGCACCTCAGGTTGGTGGATATAAATTCACTAAGGTACTCATGGATGGAGGTAGTAGCATCAATATCCTCTACTATGAGACCTTTCGACGCATGGGGTTAACTGATAAGAATCTGAGGACATCTAACACTGTTTTCCATGGAGTGGTCCCTGGTAAGTCGGCCTACCCAGTGGGCAAGATTGAGCTGGAGGTGGCCTTCGGACATGAATATGACTCCAGGGCTGAGAAGTTGACGTTTGAGGTGGTCAAAATCAGGAGCCCGTATCATGCTCTGTTGGGGCGGCCGGCTTATGCTAAGTTCATGGCCTGGCCGTGTTATGTTTATTTACAGCTCAAGATGCCGGGTCACAAGGGCACCATCACTGTGCATGGAAGTCGGAAGGTGGCGTTGGAATGTGAAGAAGGCGACGCGGCTTATGCTGAGTCTGCGTGTGCGGCGGAAGAGCTCAAATTTTATCAAGATAATGTTGACCCAGTGGATATGACCTCCCTGAAGAAACCAACTACAGAGCATGACCCGGCGTTGAAGTTTAAATCGGCCATCGAGACAAAGCTTGTTGACTTTACCCCAGGTGACCCTTCTAAGCAGTTCAGCATCAATAGCAATTTGGATCCCAAATAGGAAAGTGCGCTCATCGAGCTCGTCCGTGAGAACCGGGACATCTTTGCGTGGAAACCTTCTGACATGCCGGGTGTACCGAGGGAACTCGCTGAGCACACTCTCATTATTGATTCGAAGTATAAGCCGGTCAGGCAGTTTCTTCGGCATTTTAACAAAGAGAGACGGAAAGCTATTGGAGAGGAAGTCGCCCAGCTCTTAGCGGCCGGGTTTATTATTGAAGTTTTTCACCCGGAGTGGTTGGCTAACCCGGTGCTTCTCCTCAAGAAGAACGGCACCTGGCGGATGTGTGTGGACTACACGGACTTAAACAAGGCTTGTCCAGCTGATCCATTTGCTCTCCCCCGTATTGATCAAATCATTGATGCTACGGCGGGTTGTGAATGCTTGAGCTTTTTGGATGCTTACTCTGGTTATCATCAGATCAAAATGGCAGTTAAGGACCAGGAGAAGACGGCTTTCATTACTCCGTTTGGGGCCTTCTGTTATGTATCTATGCCGTTTGGGCTCAAGAGTGCTCAGGCGACTTATCAGCAATGTGTGCAGAACTGTCTACATGATCAAATCGGGCATAATGTTCATGCTTATGTAGATGACATCGTGGTGAAGTCCATAGAGAAGGAAACCTTAATATGTGACTTGAAAGAAACCTTTGATAATCTCCGGGTTTATAAAATGATGCTTAACCCGGCCAAGTGTGTATTTGGTATACCTGCAGGAAAACTTTTGGGTTTTCTGGTATCAAACAGAGGCATTGAAGCTAATCCGGAGAAGATTAAGGCAATTACCTCTCTGGCTAAACCGGCGTGCATCAATGATGTTCAGCGATTGGCGGGTCGTGTTGCCGCTTTAAGCTAGTTCATAAGCCGGTTAGGTGAGAAGGCCCTACCGCTATATCAGATGATGAAGAAAACAGACACCTTTGTCTGGAGTGATGCTGCTGATGCTGCCTTTGAAGATTTGAAGAGACAGTTGTCTGAACCACCGGTTCTTGCGGCTCCCATTGATAAAGAGCTGTTGCTGTTATACGTGGCTGCCAATTCATGAGCCGTCAGCGTTGCCATCGTGGTGGAGCGTAAGGAAGCTGGCAAGGAGCATCCGGTTCAATGGCCAGTTTACTACATCAGTGAGGTGCTCATTGAGTCAAAACAAAGGTATCCACATTGGCAGAAACTCGTTTACAGAGTGTTTATGGCCAACCGGAAATTGAAGCAATACTTTCGAAGTCATCCTATAACTATGGTAAGTTCTGCCCCTTTGGGAGATATCATCCAGAATAGGGAGGCCACAGGACGAGTTGCCAAGTGGGCCATCGAGCTTGGGCCTCATGATTTGAAGTACGTGCCATGTACTGCTATTAAGTCTTAGGCCTTGGTGGACTTTATCAATGATTGGACAGAGTTACAGGCACCTGAGGAGAAGCCAGATAACACATATTGGACTATTCACTTTGACGGGTCGAGGCAGCTAGAAGGCTCGGGGGCTGGAGTTGTTTTAACTTCCCCTCGAGGTGACAAATTTTGTTATGTGCTCCGGCTTATGTTTCCATGTACTAACAATGCAGCTGAGTACGATGCCTTACTCCATGGTCTCCAGATGCCCAAGGAGATGAACTTAAGCCGGGTAAGGTGCTTGGGCGACTCAGATCTCATGGCTCAGCAGGTGTCAAGCAAGTGGGATTCTAAGGATCCCCTTATGGCGGTTACCGTCGTGAAGTAGATGTTGTGGCTGGTTACTTCAAGGGTTATCAAGTGGAGCACATTGATCAAAGGAAGAATGAGGCGGCTGATGCTTTAAGCCGGTTGGGATCTCAACGTAAGCCGGTGCCGCCTAACTCCTTTCTCGATATTTTACATAACCCTTCTGTCAAGGTGCCTACCGAGGAAGAACTAGCGGTGCCAGACCCGGAGGCACAGCTAGTGGCAGCTCTTCATGTTATCTCATATTGGACAGTGCCATATTTGGCTTATATGACCCGGGGAGAATTACCTGAGGATGAGACCTTGGCAAGACAAATCGTCAGGCGCTCCAAATCTATGACGATTGTTAACGCCAAGTTACATCACCTGAGTGTCACTGGGGCGTTTCAACGATGTGTGTCACCTGCAGAAGGCCAAGAAATACTCTGTGAGATCCATGAAGGGGATTGTGGTCATCATGCCGGGTCAAAATCTCTTGTAGCCAAAGCTTTCCGTCATGGTTTCTACTGGCTGACGGCTCATGCTGATGCGGAGGATCTGGTCAGTAAATGTGACGGTTGTCAAAAGTTCTCACAACGAGCTCATGTGCCGGCTCAAGAGTTGAGGATGATCCCAATCACTTGGCCGTTTGCAGTCTGGGGGCTTGACATGGTTGGACCCTTCAAGTGGTCTAAGGATAAAAGACACATCTCCTGGTGGCAGTCGATAAATTTACAAAATGGGTTGAGGCAGAGCCAGTCAGCAAGTGTGATGCAGCCACGGCGGTTCAATTCATGAAAAAGGTGATCTTTCGTTTTGGTTTCCCACACAGCATTATAACTAATAATGGTACTAATCTCTCCAAGGGTGCCATGGAAGAGTTCTGTCAACGAGAACATATCCGGCTTGATGTTTCGGCTGTTGCTCATCCTCAATCCAATGGTCAAGTAGAAAGAGCTAATCAAGAGATCCTGAAGGGTATCAAGCCCCGGCTCTTAGTCCCCTTATAGCGGACTCCGGGTTGTTGGGTAGAGGAGTTACCTTCTGTGTTATGGAGTATCAACACTATGCCTAACAGATCTACAGGCTACATGCCTTTCTTTATGGTCTATGGTGCAGAGGTGGTCCTGCCAAGTGACATCCGGCACGATTCACCCCGCGTGGCGGCTTACGTTGAGGCTGACAACAAAGAAGCTCGTTAAGATGCACTTGACTTGTTGGATGAGGAGCGAAACTTGGCAATAGCCCGCTCGGCGATTTATCAACAAGGCCTGCGCCGCTATCACAGCTGCCGAGTTAGGAGCAGAACCTTTCAGGAAGGCGACTTGGTGCTCCGGCTCATCCAGGATCAGTCTGATATGCACAAGCTATCCCCACCTTGGGAAGGGCCCTTTGTGGTCAGCAAGAATCTGCACAACGGGTCATACTACCTCATTGATGTTCGAGAGCACAAAGACTCACGTAAATCAAAGGAGGAGACTCGCCGGCCGTGGAATATTGCTCATCTCTGGCCTTACTATACTTAAGACACCGGCTCTCATGATGTATATATTTTTTGACAATGTATATATTATATAAAGAAATAAAGCAGGACCTCTGTCCTTTTTACCCTCAAAAGTTTATGTGTCTTCTTTATCAGGTGGTGGAAACAACCAACAGGGAGCGGATCACATTTGAATCCGGCTTTCCCTTTGGTCTGGCTTATGATCATATCTGAATCTAGTCATGGTCACTTGGGGGCTTCCTGTTCAAACATAGGTCGTATTCGAACCAAAGAGAACATAGCTGTCGATACCCACTTGATCGGCATATTGCCAAACCCACTTGGGGGCTTCTTGATCATATTTGAATCACAGCTTAACCCCTTTGGGTCTAACGTGGATCGTATTCGAATCAGCGTCATTAAACAACTCTTATGGTCACTTGGGGGCTTCCTGTTCAAACATAGGTCGTTTTCGAACCAAAGAGAACATAGCTGTCGATACCCACTTGATCGGCATCGCCAAAGCCATTGGGGGCTATATGATCGTATACGAATCTTAGCTTAACCCGTTTGGAACGGTTTACTGATCGTATTCGAATCAGAAGCCTATAAATGTTTTTCACCATCCAACAAAAGAATAAATTGTTTTGATTATCTTGAGACCTTCTTGAAAACATTATAAGATGGTTTTTTCTTCCGGTTTAATATTGATTACCCCAGGTTCATAAGTGCCAGGAACATGCGCGAAGGCATGACAAACATTGATAAGTTTTTTACTACCCTATTACAAGACTTCTTGAGTCTGAATAAATGAAGCATTGTTTTTTGCAAAGGTTCTAAAACGCCTGGCGGTTCACTCCTTCGGCGGGCTCGAAGACTCCGGGTTATCCTTCTCCGCCTCTCCATCGGTTGCTTTGTCCTGGAAGGTTGACGAGGCCCAGTCAATGCCACTCAAGGCTTCAAACTAAGCCTCATCATCTATTAAACCGGCCGGGTCCACTTCAGGGGCAAAAGTATGCTTACGCGTTGGAGGGATCAGGCTGACTTGGTCATATGGAATGTTTGGAATTCTCCGGTTCTCGCTATCATAGCCCGGCGAATACTTAGTAAGATCAGTATCATTTCCAATAAGGGTAGCCAAGGGACGTACGACTTTGACACAGGTGGTGAAATCATGATCATCAAATACAGTACCGTCCTCCTTCAGGCTCGGATATCCAAGAGAGAGGTTAGCCAGGTCAAGCTCTGGCATCCATGCCTTTGCCCGGCTTAATGCGGCCACGGCTCGGGCTCTTGAAGATGCCTGCCTTAAATCCTGAATTCATTGAGGTAGCACTGCGAGGTGCTTCAACACATCTTGCAGGAGGCGGGGAGTGGTATTTGATAAGCCCACAACGGCCAAGGCATGTTGTGACCCGGAGTACAGCTATTCCACTAAAGTGTAAACCGCCTTAAGCTTGATCAGCATGTTTTGCTTGAGGTTGGTACTCCTGGGGCCTGTGTGTTCACAAGCATAATAATGAGCCGGAGGTAACTATTACAATAGTCATTGGAAGATTACAATGTTTGAGGTTTTGCAGAGTAACTTACCGAAGATGGCTGAGACCATTTGGGATATCTGTCGTTTTAAGTCGGACAGATCGGTCGTTGCCTCTGCAAGAGATGCTTCTGCCGTCTCGGCCCGAGTCACAAGTGAAGTTTTCTCATCAGCCCAGATTTTCTTCTCCGATTCAAAAATTTTCTTCAACTTCTCTTGTTCAGAGACGCTGAATTCAAACTTGGAGTTGGCCTTCTAAGTTTCAAGCTCTTAAGCTTTCAGTCGGCTCTTCAGGTCAGCAAGCTCCGACTCAAATTGACTTATGGTGGCCTGCATTGATACCAGGCTATGCTAAGCATTATGGTGAGGTAACATTCAAGTCCCAAGCATTTTACAAGTAAAGATACTTGACACTTGGTGGCTAATGTATGTTAAAGAATTTTTTAACCTACAAATCCGGGTCATGCATATTAAGTCCCAAGCATTTTACAAGTAAAGATACTTGGCACTTGGGGGCTAATGTGTATCGCAAGTTCAAAGTATCATGCTATCGCCGGGTTACATATATTCTCTTTCAACCGGACAAGCTAACAGTAAGAAGATTATTAAGTCTACAGCATATTCATTCATAAGCAATAAACTTGGGGGCTGGTACAGTAAGTAAGATTCAGGAAAATAACATAAGTTATACCTCAGATTTGTGCTGTATTTGTTTCACCATGTCAATTTTTAGGTCGCGACTATTATCACTTGATTCAGATAGCCCGAGACTATATCACCAATGCTTAAGTGAGTATAATCAGTAATGTCCTGCTTGGCCTTTCGGCGTTCGGCAAATTCTTCCTTGGCAGTACATTTGGCAAGGACAGTAGGCCGCCCCGGTTCAACATATTGGCTTTTCAGAAATTCAACTTTGGAGTCAGTCGTCTTGACCGGGCTAGGAGCTTTCGGGTTATCAGAGTTGTTGATAGCATCTTCGGCAAGCGGGTCAGAAGTTGGCACCGGAATGTCAGAAGCCGGTTCAGGCGGCAGCTGATGGGTGGAGCTGTCAGGAGCAGACATGTCAAGCACCGGTTCAGTAACAAACAGGTCTTGGGATGGCTTATTCTTTCTTGCCCTCTTGCTGGGATTCACTTGCATGCTGTCAGTAAAGGTGAAAGGATGAATACTAAAGCATAAGTAAGGTAAAGCCTAAAATAAGTAAGGTTACATTACCCGGGGGCAGTTTTGAAAGTCGGCATGTTTGATTGCATAGACTCATCGGAGGAAGGAGAGGTATCCTGATAATTAGAGTCAGATGAATTGAGAGGTTGGCGAATCAAACCCGCCAAAGGTAAAACAGAACGTAAATCGGAGATAACCTCGGTCCGACGCTTCCTAGTTACATCGAGTAAGCCGGAGGAGAGTTCTGCGTCTTGATTGGCCCGAGTCTGCCTCCGTTTTTCAAGATGTTGTTGCTTCAAAAGAAATTGAGGATCTTGATAAGCTAGAGGATGTGAAAATCTTACTTTCCGGGTCACCCTTCGGATTTTTTGCTTTGGCAAAGGCTCTGAGTCGGAGGAGATTATAGTTACCTCTTCGTCAATTGCTTGACTGTTCCCCGTATCCTCCTGAAAGGATAGAATGTCAGTAAAATAACAACGAAGGAGTTAAGAAATTAAAAGGATTACCTCTTCATCATCTGAAGAAGTATCATCCAATTTGAATAAGTCGGAGGTGCTGGGTTTCTTCTTCTTTGAGGTTCCAGTCTTGGCGGCTTTCCTTTCAGTTTTCTTGGCTGTCCTGGCTTGTTTGGCAGCCTCATGGTCATACTTGACCTTCCAGAAGTTGTCACCGGCCTGTGGAAAAAGATAAGGAATTATGAGTATAAATAAGATATAACATGATAAAAAGTATTTATTAAGATTGCTAACTCACTGCAGGAGCCGGGTTCTTCTTGTAGAAGGGAAGTAAGCCGAAGGCATTACTGGTTATAGTGCCTTCCTTCAGCAGTGACTGGGTTGTAGCATCTACCACACCATCTGGTAAGTCGTCAGGACTATGACGTAAGTACACATTAAGCCGGAACGGCGGCTTAATGGAAGCACTCGCCAAGTGACCCAGACTCGGACCAGATCGATGCCGTTTAAACCGTTTCCCAAAAGAGCTTTGATCTTTTTGATGGTGGGATTGAGAGGCATACGCTCGAAAGCAGTCAACTTATCTGCCAACGGATGGTTGGACTCAAGTCGCAGGGCGCGGAAGCCGGCCAGAGGGCTCTTATCAGCCGGTGAAGTATCCTGACAATAGAACCACGTCTGATTCCAATCTTTTGGATGACTCGGCAGTTCAGCGTAAGGGAAAAGGTAGTCTCTCCGCTGCTGAATTGAGATGACGCCAAGTTCAAGACTAGGCCCATTGGCACGTTCATTCTGCCGGTTCAAGTAGAAAAGTTCTCTGAACAAAAGCAAACTTGGCTCCTCTCCCAAGTACACCTCGCAGAAGACTTGGAAATTGCAAATATTTGACATGGAATTGGGTCCAATGTCTTGAGGTCTAAGATCAAAGAAATTCAAAACTTCCTTGAAGAATTTTGAGCCAGGAGGGGAAAATCCCCGGTTCATGTGATCCGTAAGAATTATCACCTCCTCTTCTTTGGGTTGAGGCCTCTCTTCAGACGGGTCAGGGGCACGATAAGACATAACCTCCTTTTTTGGCAGATGGCCAGACTTCACAATTCAGACAGTTTACTCTTAGTGACTATGGACGGGACCCAATTGCAGGTTACAGGGGCCTTGGTTGCCTTGGGTGCCATGACAACAGTTGGCCTACAACAAATAAGAGGTTCCGGCTCAATTTTAACCCAGGAGAAATATCTTAATTATTCAAGGTGGCAGCTTAAGAAGGGGCCTAATGATATAAGGATAAAGTTTTAGGCCTAAAACTGCTACAGAAAGGGATCTATCTACGTTCAAAGTAGGCGCGGAAGATCTACCGCATCGGTTTTTTCCATCTCCAAGATCAAGAAAAGTGGGGGTGATGGAATCTATGAAAGGGAACTACTCAACAGTGAAGAACGCGAAGAACTCGAAGGTCCTAATGTGGATCTAAGAAGCAGGAAAGAGGAGGCTTACGGATGCAGGGTTGCAGCGGAGGGTCGTCGCGTTTTCTCTGATCGAACCAAATTGATGCAGCGGCCAGAGTTGGTGAAGACAAGATCTGCGACGGCGGCGGCGACAGAGCTCGAGCGACAGAGAAGCAGCGAGAGGAAGAAGACGACTGGAAGGAGGAGAATGGGAAGACCTAGGTTATGCCTATTTATAAGGAAAGGATAACTAAGACGGCGCGAGAAACGAGGAGATAAGAGTCATTATCCAGCGGCCCCGACGCCTCGGTTTTCAGAATAGTCAATAAAGGCAGAGATCCGTTGGAGTACACAGTGGAATAAAAAAAGAATTTAAGAAAGGATGACGTCACGACGGGTTAACACGGATCCAAAAGATGACGTCATGGCGGTTTAAAGAAAACCTTTTTGCACAGTCAAAAGACTGAAGATTTATTTCTTAAAGTATTTTAAAGATTGACATGAACAGGTTCAAATCAATCTGGGGCCTAATGTCGGGGATATAACTATTTGTGTAAGCCGCCCAGCAGGGGCCGGGTTACGCAAAGAAGACTCACCAGAAATAAGCCCAAGGCCAAGCATGAAGATGACGGTTCAATTAAGGGCTTAAGGCCCACAGGCGGCTTAAGGCCCGTTGTAGTAAACTGCCATAATGGCATGACTTGTACCATAAGGTATATTTAACTAGTCACCGAGCCGGACACTGTTTATAAGCCGGCCGGGACTCTGTAAGCCACAGGGCGTCAACCCGTGTATATAAGGGGACGACCTGCTGGCGGCTTAGGGCAAGAAACAACTCATCGAGAGTCGGGCATAGCGTATCTCGCTCCCTGGTCATCAGAACATCAATACCAACCCAACTAGACGTAGGCCTTACCTTCACCGTAAGGGGCCGAACTAGTATAAAAAGCTCTCGTGTCGCTTGTCCCGATTAACCCCTTCAAGCTTCCTAGTTGCGATGGCTCCACAACTAAGTCCTTCCACGAGGACATCTGACGTGACAATTCCACAACAGGTACTGTCAACTCCCGCATATCCTCAATATTATCCAGTTCTAGAAGGGCCCAGTTTGAATTGTCAATGCACAAGTTCAGACGAGAGATGCTTTTACTCCATTTTTTGAGAGCATACCGCAAGTTTTTCAGCTTCTTGCATAACAGAGCAGCTGAGTTTGGCGCATAGCAGTACTTGTCCCAAGACACCTTAACCTGATCGAAGAATCCTGGATGTGAAATCCGGAAATTCTCAAACCTAAACACCTTACTTTTGGGGATAGAGGACTCTATGGAGACCACACAAGGGGTATGGTCAGAAACTGGCTTGGGCAGTGGCCCCACAGTGGTGTTAGGATAGTTGGACGTCCAGTTCGAGGAAGTAAAGAACCAGTCGATTTGTTCAAGCAGGGGATCAGTATGCATGTTGCTCCACGTGAATTGCCTACCCTTGATTGGAAGCTCGACCAGCGCTTGAGATTGTATGAAATCATTAAACGTTAGCATGTCATTAACATCCCCTCCAGGTTTGTTACGATTATCAGGTGCTCTAATATAATTAAAGTCACCACAGAGAAGCCAATCCTCATCATCAGGTATATCCAAATCAAACAACCAGGAAGTGAAAGCCGCTCTGGCAGGCCCAGTACATGGTCCATAAACATTAATAAGATTCCACTTGTTGGCAGTTTGCAGAGAAGTAAACTGAATACCCAAAGCAAAAGATTCAGAACATATCACAGAACCATTAAACATCGAGCTATCCCATAGCACAATTAATCCACCAGAGGCCCCCTGAGAGGGCGCCACCTCAAATTTATCAAACTTCTTAGGACAGAATAGTTTAACAAAAGCAACATCAAAAGTAGCGCGCTTGGTTTCTTGCAGACAAATTACCGAACAACCACTACTACTAATAGCATTACGCAAAGCCAATTGTTTTTGCTCGGAGTTGATCCCTTGGACGTTCTAGCACAACACCTTCCACGCCTTAAACCGCATCGGGATCCACAGAATCGCTCTTCTGTATGGCCTTAGCAGATAGCTTCAGCTTACTTAACTGGCTCGGATGCAAACCACACAGGTTAGTGCCAATTGATTGAATAGTAGGGATGGGTGTGGGTGGTGGAATAACATGAGATACCTTTTCAGGCCCACCAGCAGAAGAGGAGCAATGAACAAAAGGTTCTTTCCTGGGCTTGACTTTGGATGTTGCAGTTCTCTTGTCAGACACAAGTGGCACCCTGAACCCGTTGTACTTGTTGGTATGAGCACTTCTACGAAGGAGGACAGTGTCCACATGGGTAGTCTCTCGTTGCATCAATTGGCCAATCGGGTCCGGTCTAGGCGCTGTGTTAATGAGCACGTCCTTGCATGTGTGGTCAACAACCTGGGGATCCTCTCTAACTGACACAGAACGACCATCCAAAGCAGACATATCAATCACAAGGCCAAGACAGAAAGCAGAACTGAAGCAGCTTCCAAAAACATCAGGTTCTGGCACCAGATGTGCAAGCGGAGCCAAGCACAAAGAGTTCATCTGACCCTGAATGAAGCTGGACGGGTTGAGAGGGAAGCAAGCTAATCTTGGCATCATAGGTGGTAGTATCGAGCGGGTGTATATCCTTTTGAGCATGTCGCCCATCCACCGCAGCAACTCCTCATCGCCCGAGACAATGATCGCAGAGTCCGAACCTCCGGTTCTGAGAAAGGCAAGCCGGGCCCCAGGGACACCATTGATGAAGTTATCAGCTAGTTCCTCCACCTGGGAAAATTCTGACCAGACATCAGAAAGATTGTCCGTGATGTTATGCTCTTGGGGCACTCCATCCATGAGAGAGGGGCCATCGTACTCAAAGTAGGCTCTGAAGCTGAAGCCAGTGTACGGGGGAGGGACGATGGGCCAGGCTCTCCAGTCATTGTCTTGAACTTGGTCATGTACCTGCTCGTTACCACTCCAGAGCACTTCATTAGCAGCCTGTTGCGCCTCCATCTCGTCAATCCTTGCTTTCTGCATGAGAGTGTAGAACGGTAGTTGATATGGATGTGGTGAAGCATTCAGCAATGGAACAACATCCTCATTTCCACGCAGACCCAGGATAGTGTTTCTACAATTCAGCATGTAAACTGGAACCGACCAAGATCTAGCCAACCCTGGCAGCATCCCAACCCTGGTAACCACCAGACTATGCGGAACCTCAGCAACATCCTTAATGTGGCACTTGACAAGAACCCTAGCTTTGTTTTCATCCGGCCTGAGCCATGCAAGAAGCTTGCCAAACTTGGAAACAGCCTTGTACACATAATGTTCAGTCATGTAATCCATAGGAAAAGCGAGCATCAGAATCCAGAATTCATACTCAAAGGCAGGCGTTCTCATATTGATCCCTTCATCATGTGGGACCAACGAGAAGTGGGAATCATCAGTTAACGTATGTGGACCATCTCTAATGGCTTCATCTCTACTTTGAACATCCACAAAAGCAACACAACCAATAGCAAGCGGATGCACAAACTCATCCTCAATCTGATACTCAAGATCCTCTCTAATGATGCGACAAACTTCCTCTAGCCAAAACCGTTTCTGATGATCTGGAACTGGAGGATTGATCTCAATCAAGGAATACCTGTCATGATTGAGGGGCGGCTCATCAATGACCATGGTGCTCCATTAAAGCCGATGATCTGGTCCATGCTCAATGTTGAAGCTGATAGGGGTGAAAGCGAAAGGGCGGACCGGAAAGTTTGCCATGGCTGCAGCACTAGGGCTCACTGGAGTTGGGGTTTTTGGAACAGATGAGAATAGAGGAAGAACAGAGGCGACAGGGGAGGCGCACACAACTGGGTGGACTATGCTGGATTGGGGGCCCGGGGCGATGGAATTGACCGCGGTGGGGGCAGGGAGTCGTATCGACATGCAATGGGTGGAAGCCACGTCACAAGTATTTGGGATTTTC
The DNA here is from genome assembly GCF_018294505.1 of Triticum aestivum. Taxonomy (NCBI): domain Eukaryota; kingdom Viridiplantae; phylum Streptophyta; class Magnoliopsida; order Poales; family Poaceae; genus Triticum; species Triticum aestivum. Next base: position 296,098,798 of record NC_057795.1, on the reverse strand, counting down.
TGTTTCACTTGCCACACCCGTCCCCGATTTTTACCGTGTATATCCCGTTTTTTACCGTGTATATCTCAATTTTCAGGCAGCAGAATATCATGCCGTTCCACCGTATCTTTGGGCCGCCAGATAAATCTTGGCCCAATAGAACCGCCACGGCAAAGAACATGGCCCAAAAGACCACAAACCCTACACCTCTTAAGGCCGGGACAACTGGTAGCAGAATGCCCACTATGGTTACACACTATGCATATAGGTTTCATGTGGCCCAATATGCATGCATTAGGCAACTCATACTGATAGTCAGAACAGAGGCACTGATCAATAGGTTGAATACAGCGTTGATAGAAAATACCTGGGCAATCTGCAATAATATGTCGATGTGTTGCTTAATTTCTATATATAAGTTGACATATGTGTTTGGTTGTGATATTGAATCTATATGGTTTATCACTACTTTAGAATAGAACCTGGATCCAACTCAATCTCTATTGTTGATTGTTGTTTCATTGCTTAGCTATTACGGTTTACATTGTTGGTTTGTCTATCTTATGGAACACTTACTTTTGAATTGCTATATAGTAGATGTGTATGTTTGACTGCTAGTAACCATTATAAATATTTAGATTCTACTTAAATCTCTATTCTTGGTTAACTTTTACCTTCATCATGCCATGTTGGGATTGTGTAGTTAAAATTCATACGATGGTTCCTTTTCATGTGTTGATGCTTGCTTTTGTTATATAGTTAGCTAAGATGTGTAGTAGGTACTACTGGTGGTTCGTAGCATAGTTCATATCAAAACTTTAGTCTTGATCAGAAACCATTCCTTATGTGTGTCAACCTAAACCATGTCACTTCATTGAATCCTATATCTTACCTCCCTATCATGCTATCTCCTTTTGGAATCACCATCTGATCAATATCTTTCTATCCATCCACTCTTATTGTTGTTTTGGATGTTATTTGGAATTTATTGCTTTGGTATCTATTTGTCTTCATATTGCTATCGTTACGACGAGTAGGGAGTGACGTTGTTGGACAAGGACAAAACATGTTACTAAAGAAGGACTCGACAATGAAGGCATGCCTCCTTCTTTGATCATATATTTATCCTATGTTTACAAAATTGCATTGTGTTTTATGGTTACTATATGCATGCTATTTTAATTCTCATAGCTAGCGTTTCGATTGACACATTACCTTGATCCACTTGTCGCCTATTCATTTGACACCTGAGTAGAATTATAGTATTCTGGTAGAGTAGAAATGCTTAAGCATGCTCATCACCCTATAGGTGCTTCGTTGAATGATCTATGGATCATTGACACTTGGAACATATTGCTAAGCTCGCTGAGATAGGTCGGTTGGCCCTTGTTGACCTTCTTTATCCTCTTCTACTCTGGGTGAAACTTACGATCCGAATACTGGCGCGGGCGATAGCTGAATCAAGGATTGAAGGAGCGATTGGTTGCCATTCACAAGTTGAAGGGGGCAATCAGTCGTCCATGCCGCATGAGGCCTAATAAATCTTGGATTTGAAGATTGTGATAACTGTACATCCACATGCTATATGGGCACTGGCTTGGTTAATTTGTTAGTTCACTCTTATTGTCGTCATCGCCGTACCGCAGATGGGATAGCTGCCTTGCTAGGTGTATCCTCGACACAAAAGGGGGTCCCGGACTGTGAACTGTGGTTACTTCCATGTTAAAACCTAGTGGGCTTGGCACAGTAAGTTTGGTCTAATGAAATACCTCGTCACAATCTCCCTGCCGAAATACCAAATGGTGTACTACTCTAGTGACGGCTAGTGGCAACAAGTCGGGATTGTGTCTTGTGGGTAAAGTGTACAACCTCTGCGGAGTGTAAAACTATTCAAATAGTCATGCCAGGGTCATGGACGACACATGAATCTTTCTTGACATACAGGACCTGTCTTGCTTATTTCCTCTTTGCCCCTATTCTTGAAACCTATGAAGGACGTGAGTTGATCGAGGATCCTCACTTTGAAGAAAGTTATTCTTGAGATAAATCAATGTTTTCACCAAAACTGCTTTTATCCAACTGCTATATTTTTCAAACAAAATTAGCTTTAGCCATATAGCCTTCCTTTGAAACCACATATAGCTAGTAGGACCTTCCCCGAGGGAGGCATGTTGAGTATGTAATGTACTCATGGCAATAATTTTGTTGACAACAAAGTTCCATGAAGAAGAAGGTGATGACCACAACTACTATGGCGATCCATAGGAGTGAGGTCACGTGGACTACATCGACTGCCTGTGCCTGAGATGGAGTCGCTACGCATTGTACTTTCCGCTATTTTTTTGATTGTAATAAATGTCATGAGACATTTCACTAGGTATGTCTTGTGACAAATATATTACTTATATTGTTTTTACGTATTCTATAATGATACCAATTCACTGTGTTGTCAATAATGATCCTGGGGTTGACAATTAAACACAGGAGGATCTAGAAGTAAATTCCTGGTTGTCACATCAGCTTTTAACCTCATGCCTAACTTACAAGTCCTTTACTTTTCGCGCCCACCCTGCATTAACATGCCCTAGGCTGGGAGGGATGGGCGGGACAGACTCATGTCCACCACCATTGTGGTAGGAATGGCGGTCTCCGACTGTGGAGGTGTGATGTCTACTACACAACTAGTTCTTGTAGACTCGTGTTGGGCCTCCAAGCGTGGTGTTCTGTAGGACAGTAGCAATTTTCCCTCAAGTGGATGACCTAAGGTTTATCAATCCGTGGGAGGCGTGGGATGAAATGGTCTCTCTCAAACAGCCCTGCAACCAAATAATAAAAAGTCCCTTGTGTCCCCAACACACCAAATACAATGGTAATTTGTATAGGTGCACTAGTTCGGCAAAGAGATGGTGATACAAGCGTAGTAAGGATAGTAGATTTTGATTTTTGTAATACGAACAATAAAAAACAGCAAGGTAGAAATTGATAAAATGGAGCAGAAACGATATTGCAATGCTTGAAAATGGAGCCTAGGGTCCGTACTTTCGCTAGTGCAATCCCTCAACAATGCTAATATAATTGGATCGTATAACCTTCCCTCAACGTGCGATGAAGAATCACTCCAAAGTTCCTATCTAGCAGAGAACATAAGAAGAAATTGTTTGTAGGGTACGAAACCACCTCAAAGCTATTCTTTCCGAACAATCTATCCTAGGGTTCGTACTAAAATAACACCAAGCTATTATTTTTGATTGATCTAACCAAGAGTTTGTACTTAAATAACACCATATGATACACATCAACCAACTCTAATGTCACCTAGATACTCCAATGTGACCGCGAGTATCCGTGAGTTGATTATGCGATGTGCATCAAACAATTTCAAATTCATAATACTCAATCCAACACAAAGAACCTCAAAGAGTGCCCCAAGGTTTCTACCGGAAAAAAACAAAGATGAGAACGTGCATCAATCCCTATGCATAGATACCCCAATGTCACCTCGGGAATCCATGAGTTCAGTGCCAAAACACATATCAAGTGAATCAATATGATACTGAAGTAAATATGCCCTAGAGGTAATAATAAAGTTGTTATTTTATATTTCCTTATATAATGATAAATGCTTATTATTCATGCTAGAATTGTATTAACTGGAAACTTGATACATGTGTGGATACATAGACAAAACATAGTGTCCCTAGTAAGCCTCTACTAGACTAGCTCGTTAATCAAAGATGGTTAAGTTTCCTAACCATAGACATGTGTTGTCATTTGATGGACGGGATCACATCATTAGGAGAATGATATGATGGACAAGACCCATCTGTTAGCTTAGCATATTGATCATTCAGTTTTATTGCTATTGCTTTCTTCATGTCATATACATATTCCTTTGACTATGAGATTATGCAACCCCCGAATATCGGAGGAATACCTTGTGTGTTATCAAACGTCACAACGTAAATGGGTGATTATAAAGATGCTCTACAGGTATCTCCGAAGGTGTTTTGTTGGGTTCGCGCAGATCGAGATTAGGATTTGTCACTTCGAGTATCGGAGAGGTATCTCTGGGCCCTCTTGGTAATGCACATCATAATAAGCCTTGCAAGCATTGTGACTAATGAGTTAGTTATGGGATGATGCATTACGGAACGAGTAAACAGACTTGTTGGTAACGACATTGAACTAGGTATGAGCATACCGACGATCGAATCTCGGGTAAGTAACATGCCGATGACAAAGGGAATAACGTATGTTGTCATAAAGGTTCGACCGATAAAGATCTTCGTAGAATATGTGGGAAAAAATATGAGCATCCAGGTTCCACTATTGGTTTTTGACCGGAGAGGTGTCTCGGTCATGTCTACATAGTTCTCAAACCCGCAGGGTCCGCACGCTTAACATTCGATGATGATTTGTATTATGAGTTATGTGTTTTGGTGACCGAAGATTGTTCGGAGTCTCGGATGAGATGACGGACATGACGAGGAGTCTCGAAATGGTTGAGAGGTAAATAATGATATATTGTATGATAGTATTCGGACACCGGAAGTGTTCCGGAGTGCATCGGATACATATCGGTGTACCGGGGGGGGTTACCGGAACTCCCCTAGGAAGATATGGGCCCTATGGGCCATAGGAGGGAGGCAAGGCAGCCCACAAGGGTAGTGACCCCCCTCCCCAAGGGAGGAGTCCAAATTGGACTAGGGGAGGGGCCGCGGCCCCCCTTTCCTTCTCCTTCTCCCTCTCCTTCCCCCTTTCCCCCTCTGGTAAAAGGAAGGGGGCTGAACTGGACTAGGAGTCCAAGTGGGACTCCCCCCACTTGGAGCGCCCCTAGGGCCGGCTCCTACCCTCTCCCTCCTTTATATACGGGGGCGGCGGGCACCTCTAAGGCACACCAAGTGTTCTTAGCCGTGTGCAGTGCCCCCTCCACCGTTTACTCCTCCGGTCATATTGTCGTAGTGCTTAGGCGAAGCCCTGCGCGGATCACTTCACTATCACCCTCACCATGCCGTCGTGCTGACGAAACTCTCCCTTGACACTTTGCTAGATCAAGAGTTCGAGGGACATCATCGAGCTGAACGTGTGCAGAACTCGGAGGTGTCGTACATTCGGTGCTTGATCGGTTGATCGAGAAGACGTTCGACTACATTAAACGCATTAAGCTAAAGCTTCCTCTTTCGGTCTACGAGGGTACATGGACACACTCTCCCCCTCTCATTGCTATGCATCTCCTAGATAGATCTTGCGTGATCATAGGAAATTTTTTGAAATTGCATGCTACGTTCCCCAACAGTGGCATCCGAGCCAGGTCTATGCGTAGATGACATGCACGAGTAGAACACAAAGAGTTGTGGGTGATGATAGTCATACTGCTTACCACCAATGTCTTATTTTTATTCGACGGTATTGTTGGATGAAGCGGCCCGGACCAACCTTACATGACTGCATTCATGAGACCAGTTCAACTGACAGACATGCAACTTGTTTTGCATAAAGGTGGTTGGCGGGTGTCTGTTTCTCCAACTTTAGTTTAATCGAATTTGACTACGGCTGGTCCTTGTTGAAGGTTAAAACAGCAAACTTGACGAAAACATCATTGTGGTTTTGATGCGTAGGTAAGAAAGGTTCTTGCTAGAAGCCCGTAACAGCCACGTAAAACTTGCAACAACAAAGTAGAGGACGTTTAACTTGTTTTTGCAGGGCATGTTGTGATGTGATATGGTCAAGACATGATGTGATATACATTGTTGTATGAGATGATCATGTTTTGTAAAAGTTATCGGCAACTGGCAGGAGCCTTATGGATGTCGCTTTATTGTATGAGATGCACACGCCATGTAATTGCTTTACTTTATCACTATGCATTAGCAATAGTTGTAGAAGCAATAGTTGGCGAGACGACCACGACGCTACGATGGAGATCAATGTGTCGAGCCGATGACGATGGAGATCATGACGGTGCTTTGGAGATGGAGATCAAAAGCACAAGATGATGATGGCCATATCATGTCACATATTTTGATTGCATGTGATGTTTATCTTTTGAGCTCTTTTAGGGTGATTGGCGAGTTACAACTCGTAATTTCGTGTAACTCCACCTTCAATTTTTTCTGACAGTCACATCTGGAAAATCAATTAAAGAATTATTTTTTGGTCAAAAGGGTAGAATAGTAAAGTTCCTCCGATCCGTCCTGCAAGAGAATTAGCTCCCCGTTCCCCACGCAAATCGTTGTGTTTCTCATCGCATAGCCGTCGCCGCCATTTTCGCCATTTTGATCGAGAGATCCCGCGGTGGCCCCGATCGAGGGCAAGCAGCAGCGGTCCGCCTCCCTAGTTTCGACCTGCTCCTGCCACCAGGGGGTTCCGCCCGAACGCGAGGATCCACTGCAGCGCGCCCTACTGCAGCGCCTCCCTCCGTCAAGCAGTCGGCGACACCCATCAATGTCGGCGAGCAATCCCTAGATAGGTACCTTTCCCTCCCCCCTGACTAGTCAGACAGTCTCCACCTGTATGAGGAATTAAGCTGCTGCAAATCCGTATTTGAGCAACCGGACACCTTATGTAGTGCATCTAGGAATCCTTGATCCCTAGCAGATTCTGAAATTTGAACTTTAGTCCAAAGTTGCAGCATGATTTAGTGTGCATGGTTCTGCACTTACAGATTCTAGGTGATTTTTAAACTGTTTGTGTGATTCATTTTCACATTTAGTATCCCTTGGACAAAATTATTTGCTGCATTCAAGATTACTGCTTTTGACATTTGTGTATGACATAAAAATTTATGGATGTGCTATGATCTTGTGCAGAAGAGTCAGATTAGTCATAATGTGGCCAAGTTCAAATTTGTTTCCCTAGATCTACTTCTTTGTTGGGCCTTGCAGTTGGCCAATATATAAGATGCAGGTCTGAACACTTGTTCTGCTCATATCCTGGTCTACAGTTACGATGTTGAGTTATGGGCATTGGTACATGGAGTGAGTCAAATATTCTATTTCCGTTTTCTGTATTTTGTTAACCGACTTCAGAGGGAAGAATGCTACTGCTGAGGAAGTAGTCAAGCCTTATACTCCAACTACACTGCATTCTGATATTGGATACTTTGAGCTTGTTTTAAAGGTAATTTATCATAGACATGCCCCACTGAATGTGTCTTATCATTGATTCTGATCGTAAAAAGACTATGTGACCACTTGACTATAATAATTAGCTTCATTGTACACCATATTATTAATTCACTTCTGAAGATATGCTGCAGCCAAATAGTTCTGTTAGAACATGACCAACCATCGACAGTTATGAGCTATTATATCATGTCAACTACTGTATTATGATTGGTTGCCATGAAAAGCAATGCACGGATTTTAAATACTACTCATCTAGTACCGTATAAGCGGTGCATAGAATTGTCTATTGGATGGCACAGTATGTACAATTTTTTAGCTAGCATAAATCTGAATCTTGTAAAACGGTGCATAGAACTGACCTAGCATGCTTAATTTACACAACATCTAAATCATGAGCTTACGAAGCTGCTGTTTTGGAGTTGTGTGCCGTAATATGAGTAGTAAATTTGTGAACCTGCTATGTAATGTTCAGGTTCCAGCAAGAAAATTTGTGGGCCACGATCCTGAACCTCCTCTGCTTTCTCTAAAATAGGGTTGCCATGTGAAGAAAAAGGATATGTGGGAGCTTTTGGATGGACAAAGACTCCATCAAAGAAGAGAAGAGAGCTGCATTTCCTTACATGCAATTCTAGTAACTATCTTTGTTGCAACTTGTAGAGTGTACCTGCAGAAAAAACTTGTAGAGTGTGATGGATTAATTATGATGCTATGTAATCAGAGTACGTACCCTATCATATGTATCATGACTATTACGACCAAGGTCTGCGTTATGTGAAGAAGACTCCCATTTATATGTTTATTAGTGATATTGTGTTGTGCTTGCTCTACTACTTCTGTACATTATTTGTGGAATTAGTCTTATGTAGCACTATTTCAACTGGAGTTGGTCGAGTCCTCTTGCTCATTTTTTATGCAAATGAACTTGTCACCCGAAATGCTTGTATAGAAGGAGAACTGGAGACTCCATGTTTGGGCCTATCATAAGCTTGTTGATAGGTGATCATTTCAGTACTGGCTTGTCATGTACTGACCCTGAACTCTAAAACTGATTCAATCAATGTGCTATCTGATTGGTTATACCCAGGTACATGTACAACTATATGATGGAAAATATGCATTTGACAAATTGTACCAAAATTTTTAGCTAATACTCTTTGCTTGTCTCATGAAATGTGCATGTGCAAATTTGCATCAATCCAAAATGTAGTGACATTCGTATTAAAACTGGTCGTTTAATTGATGTTATGAACATAACACTGGTTTGGACTAGTGCAGCATATGAATACAAAAATAGTAAAAGCTAGAATTTAGTGTGTGGGCATCAAAGGAACCTTTCATCTAAAAATTGAGCAACAACTCAAAGTTGAAAGCCTATTATTGTAAACATAGTCTCACAATTGTCACTTCAATGAAGTGACTATTCGTTCGAAAATAATGTAAACACTACTTGGGACAATAATTCAGCACGGAAAAGCTCGCCTGTATCCCCACTTGCGTGGCCAGAGCGCCCGAAAAAGCTAGCCCAGTAGTGGCCAATGCGCCATTTTCCCTTCTACCGGAGCCCCCAAGCACCCCCAGTGCACTGGGTTTGTCCTGGGATCGCCGGGCCAAAAAATGGGCCAAACTGGCGGAAATCGGCGCCCTGGGGGCGACTAGGGGGATTTTTTGGCGCCGGCAAAAAAACACTCCCTGGGGGGGGGGCTGTTGGGGCACGGCTGGAGATGCTCTAACTAAACAGCTAGGACAACAATAAGAACCAGCATAACATCAACAATGTACAAACAGATGCTAAACTTGCTCAGTGACAAAATAGGTTGTGCATGCTTCTTCTGTTCCATACTAAAGGTGGCTGCCATATTTGTCAAGGATGATTATGGCTGAGGCATGGTAATGCACTTGTAGCAACGCATGCAAAGCGGGCAAGAAATTCATATAAAATAGGCATTCTTCCAAATTGAGCCAATTCTGGTTTTCAAAATAAAATACATAATTACTGTCCATTCTATACGGCAACATACACTGCCTAAATAATCAGAAATATGTTTGAGGTGTGGGTCATGTATGTCTTGAGCTCCCGATTCACCTTCTCCTCATCCCACATGAACCCCTGGATGTTTTGCACCCACTCGAAGTAGCTCACCATCACTCCACCGGAGTTGGCTAGGATGTCCGGTAGGATCGGCACGCCCTTCTTTGCCAGAATCTGCACCACGAACATGTACACTTCTCTACTGTCAGTCATTGTGTGAAATGTGTCAACAAATGCAGCTTAGTTTTGTGGCAAAATGTTGGTGTTCTTGCCTCGTTGGCCTCGGGGTCTGTTGGGTGGTTAGCAGCCTCGATGATGTACTTTGCTTTGATGGCATCAGCATTGTCCCTAGGAGAAGAAGATAAACTGAAGATAAACGGTACAATTAGAATAGGCAGGTACTGCAGATTTTCTTAACAAATCAAAGTGTTAGACTCGGCTGGCAACTTCCATTTGAGATCTCTAGTCCATTCTGAGAAAGCTTTCCATGCTAATTAATGTGTGTGTGCACTGCTGATACATACTACGTACTAAATATGCAAGTTCAGAAGATGGTGCATTCTGAATACTGAAGATAAATGTGGCACAGACAGAATAGTCAGGTTTTGCAAAAAAATAGTCAGGTTCAGCAGAGTTGTGAGTTAAAATTTAGCAAAATACAAATTGCAATGAGGGTTGCTATGCTGTCTGGTAGTACTTGCCAGAATCCGAAAATCGAACGGACTTCATATTAAGAAAAATGTTTTCAGATATAGAAAACAAATAACAGCCATGAGGATACTTTAACTAAGCTTCAGAGCAGTAATATGATAGAAGATAGGATGAAGTGAGCTGGGACGAGGAAGAAGAAGATTACTTGTTTATGACTCCTCCCAGAGCTGTCGGGGTGAGCACGTCCCACTCTTCCGTGAGCAGCGAGATCAGGTCGACAGCGTCGCCCCCGTCAAAGCCCTTGATCCTGAAGTTCTCTGCCGAGTGCTTCATCATCTTGGCTATGTCAATGTCATTGGAGTTCTTGACAGCCCCTGTGACATCTCTGATGGTGACCACCTTGCCACCAGCTTCAGTGATCAATTGGGCAGCCCAAGAGCCAACATTGCCAAATACCTGAAAAAGGCAATAAGATAATAATTGCTCATCTGTGCAAATGTAGGTGAAGAAACATAGTTATGGCCTTGCTCCACAATGTATGGCACCATTCTACACAATGATGATTACTAGCATTGTGTAGGCATGCTTGTATATATATGGCAGAATATATTACTTGTGGGTGCTCATTGTTTGCTCCTTTCCCCTTTAATTTCAGCGCGTGAGGTGCGAGATTAGAAAGATACTGACAGATCAGGCATAGAACTTTGGAATAGCCATTGATGGTGTCTCCATTGTAAGCCTAAGCTTTGAGAAGATGCTTGTCTCAAAATTATAAATGGGGAACACCTTAGCTTTGTGTGAAAATTAAAGAGATTGACAATATTTTCTCTGGCATTTTAAATGCACAAAGACCAAAGGAAAAGCAAATAATCTTAGTGAGTTCAGATAAAACAGAGAATTACCTTAAGAAGAGTTCAATTGCAATATCTTGATATTACACTAAAATTTAAAGCTGGATGGTCAGTATAGTGGCAGAACAACAACAATCTTTCGGCAATTGAAACATCTGCTTACAAATTGTAAGTTTTAGGAAGCAGCCATGGATTTCACCTGGAAAATAACATCGAAGATAAAAAAACTACGTCCTACATGTGTTGTATGTTCTTCCCTCCGTCTAAACAATTTTTGAAAACTGTCACTTTCCTAAACCAGAAGGATTGCAGTAGAAAATTTCTACTTAGTGAGAAATTGTAGATGATTTTGGTCCATCTGTCTTATATCAATCCAAGATGGCAAATTATGGCACAAATGATGTATAACTTATTAATATGATTCCTGCGCTTTGTATCGTGACGAACAATATCACTGCAAATATAATTCTACAAGTAATTTGATTCCTCTCCAGGGTAACTTTATAGCTCCCCATGTGCATCAATCAACAAAGCACAAATCTATCATGTATCTACCGCCACTAGGCCATCACACATCCAACCAATTCCTCACTTGGAAGCACCGAATTGAACTGCCCAATCAAATAAATACATGTCGGGATCAATAGAGGGGGATGAAGGGGGAGCAAGAGCCCGTACGTATCATGTCCTCGGGCAGGATGAGCTGCAGTACGGCGGGGCCGGTATTAACTGGGCGACCTCGACTAGCAGCGGCGACTTCAGTGTTGTTAAGGTCGACGACTAGATGCAGGCATTGGGGACGACCTCCTTTGGGCGTGGCTGCTCCCCCTCATCGGCGGCACGGGCGAACTAGACCTCTTCTTTGTGAGGCCGACGTCAGCGAGGGAACGTAGTTGCGTGGGCCCGTGGAGATATCTCCCCCGCGCGTGGAGCTCGTCCGGCGTCGCTGTTGAAGATGCCGCCGCCACGACCACCCGCCTCCTCCGCTGAAGATGCCGCCGCCGCTGAAGATGGACGCTGATCTGGTCGAGGACTCAGCTATGAGGAGAGGAGCGGGGAGGAGAAGGCGCAGGAGAAGCGGCTGAGACGGCGGCGCAGCGACCCGTGAGAGGAGGAGGCGAGCGGAGAGGGGATTGACAAAACGGGGAAGAAGCGTGCGGGGCTAGGTTTTATTTTCCTTTTCTCCCAGTGCTGCACACTAAATTGGACGCATCTATCCTTTTAGAAATTGATTATCCCCACCATAATCTTGTAATGGTCCAACAATTATTTGTAATTTCATGTAATTTTAGTCTTGTAACTCTTCATAACTCCTATTTCTCCACCATTTGATCGCAGTGGACGGCCCCTAAAATCGCCAATCATTGTAACAGTTGTGTTATCTTTTATGCATCTTATTTTTCTTAGTACGAGGTAGCATTATAAGATGATCCCTTAACTAAATTTTAAGGTATAAGTGTTCTCCCTGAGTATGCACCGTTGCAAGAGGCACCACGTGATGATCGGGTGTGATAGGCTCTACGTTTACATACAACGGGTGCAAGACAGTTTTGCACATGCGGAATAGTTGGGTTAAACTTGATGAGCCTAGCATGTACAGACATGGCCTCAGAACACTTGAGACCGAAAGTTTGAACGTGAATCATATAGTAGATATGATCAACATAGAGATGTTCACCATTGAAGACTACTCCATCTCATGTGATGATCGGACATGGTTTAGTTGATTTGGACCACATGATCATTTAGATGACTTGAGGAATGTCTATCTAAGTGGGAGTTCTTAAGTAATCTGATTAATTGAACTTAATTTATCATGAACTTAGTCCTGATAGTATTTGCAAATTATGTTGTAGATCAATAGCGCACGATGCTGCTCCCCGTTTATTTTTTTATATATGTTCCTAAAAAAATAAGTTGAAAGATGATTGTAGCAATGATGTGGACTGGGTCCGTGATCTAAGGTTTATCCTCATTGCCGCACAGAAGAATTATGTCCTTGATGCACCGCTAGGTGACAGACCTGTTGCAGGAGCTGATGCAGACATTATGAACGTTTGACAAGCTCAATATGATGACTACTTGATAGTTTAGTGTACCATGCTTTACGGCTTACAAATAGGACTTCAAAAACGTTTTGAACGCCACGGACCATATGAGATGTTCTAAGAGTTGAAATTGGTATTTAATACTCATGCCCATGTCGAGAGGTATGAGACCTCTGACAAGTACTTTGCCTACAAGATGGAGGAGAATGGCTTACTCAGAATGTATGGGTAGTACAATCGCTTGAATCAAGTGGGAGTTAATCTTCCTAGTAATATAGTGATTTACAGAGTTCTCTAGTCACTATCACCAAGCTACTAGAAGTTTGTGATGAACTATAATATGCAAGGGGACGACGAAAACGATTCCCGAGCTCTTCGCGATGCTGAAATCGGTGAAGGTAGAAATCAAGAAAGAGCATCAAGTGTTGATGTTTGACAAGACCACTAGTTTCAAGTAAAAGGACAAGGGAAACAAAAGGAAACTTCGAGAAGAATGGCAAGCAAGTTGCCACTCCCGTGAAGAAGCCCAAAGCTGGACCCAAGCCTGAAACTGAGTTCTTATACTGCAAAGAAAATGGTCACTGGAAGTGGAACTGCCCCAAACATTTGGCGGATAAGAAGGATGGCAAAGTGAACAAAGGTATATTTGATATACAGATTATTGTGTACCTTACTAGTGTTCATAGTAGCCCCTGGGTATTTGATACTAGTTCAGTTGCGAAGATTAGTAACTCAAAACAGGAGTTACAAAATGAACAGAGACTAGTTAAGGGCGAGGTGACGATGTGTGTTGGAAGTGATTCCAGGGATGATAAGATCACCATCGCACACTCCCTCTACCTTCGGGATCAGTGTTGAACCTAAATAAATGTTATTCGGTGTTTGCATTGAGCATGAATATGATTGGATCATGTTTATTGCAATATGGTTATTCATTTAAGTTAGAGAATAATTGTTGTTCTGTTTACATGAATAAAACCTTCTATGGTCATACACCCAATGTAAATGTTTTATCGAATCTCGATCGTGGTGATACACATATTCATAATATTGATGCCAAAAGATGCAAAGTTGATAATGATAGTGCAACATACTTGTGGCACTGCCGGTTTGGTCATATTGGTGTAAAGCGCATGAAGAAACTCCATGCAGGTGGATTTTTGGAATCACTTGATTATGAATCATTTGATACTTGCAAACCATGCCTCATGGGCAATATGACTAAAACTCCATTCTCCGGAACAATGGAGCAAGCCACTGACTTATTGGAAACAATACATACTGATGTATGCGGTCCGATGAGTGTTGAGGCTCGCGGCGGGAATTGTTATTTTCTGACCTTCATAGATGATTTGAGCAGCTATGGGTATATCTACTTGATGAAACACAAGTATGAAACATTTGAAAAGTTCAAAGAATTTCAAAATGAAGTGGAGAATCATCGTAACAAGAAAATAAAGTTTCTACGATCTGATCACGGAGGCGAATATTTGATTTACGAGTTTGGCCTTCATTTAAAACAATGTGGAATAGTTTCACAACTCACGCCACCTGGAACACCACAGCGTAATGGTGTGTCTGAATGTTGTATCATACTTTATTAGATATGGTGCGATCTATGATGTCTCTTACCGATTTACAACTATCACTTTGGGGTTATGCATTAGAGACAACTGCATTCACTTTAAATAGGGCACCATCTAAATCCATTGAGACGACACCATATGAATTGTGGTTTGGCAAGAAACCTAAGTTGGCGTTTCTTAAAGATTGGGGTTGCGATGCTTATGTGAAAAAGCTTCAGCCTGATAAGCTCGAACCCAAATCGGAGAAGTGCGTCTTCATAGGATACCCAAAAGAAATTGTTTGGTACACCTTCTATCACAGATCCAAAGGCAAGATCTTTGTTGCTAAGAATGGATCCTTTCTAGAGAAGGAGTTTCTCTCGAAAGAAGTGAGTGGGAGGAAAGTAGAACTTGATGAGGTAATTGTACCTTCTCTCGAATTGGAAAGTAGCTCATCACAAAAAACCGTTCCCATGATGCCTACACCAACTAGTGAGGAAGTTAATGATGATGATCATGAAACTTCAGATCAAGTTAGCTTAACCAGAGTACGTTCTGCACTAGAGTGGTACCATAATCCCGTTCTGGAAGTCATGTTACTAGACCATAACGAACCTACGAACTATGAGGAAGTGATGATGAGCCCAGATTCTGCAAAATGGCTTGAGGCCATGAAATCTAAGATGGGATCCATGTATGAGAACAAAGTATGGACTTTGGTTGAATTGCCCGATGATCGGCAAGCCATAGAGAATAAAAGGATTTTCAAGAAGAAGACTGACGCTGATGGTAATGTTACTGTCTACAAAGCTCGACTTGTTGCGAAAGGTTTTCGACAAGTTCAAGGAGTTTACTACAATGAGATTTTCTCACCCGTAGCGATGCTTAAGTCTGTCCGAATCATGTTAGCAATTGCCGCATTTTACGATTATTAAACCTAGCAAAAGGATATCAAAATTGCATTCCTTAATGGATTTATTAAAGAAGAGTTTTATATGATGCAACCAGAAGGTTTTGTCAATCCTAAATGTGCTAACAAAATGTGCAAGCTCCAGCGATCCATCTATGGACTAGTGCAAGCATCTCGAAGTTGGAATGTACGCTTTGATGAGTTCATCAAAGCATATAGTTTTATACAGACTTATGATGAAGCCTGTATTTACAAGAAAGTGAGTGGGAGCACTATAGCCTCCCTGATAAGTATATGTGAATGACATATTGTTGATCGAAAATGATGTAGAATTTTTTGGAAAGCATAAAGGAGAGTTTGAAAGAAGTTTTTCAAAGAAAGACCTCGGTGAAGCTGCTTACATATTGGGCATCAAGATCTATAGAGATAGATCAAGACGCTTGATAAGATTTTTCAATGAGTACACACCTTGACAAGATTTTGCAGTTAAAAATGGAACAGTCAAAGAAGGAATTTTTGCCTGTGTTGTAAGGTATGAAGTTGAGTAAGACTCAAAACCCGACCACGGCAGAAGATAGATAGAGAATGAAAGTCATTCCCTATGCCTCAGCCATAGGTTCTATGAAGTATGCCATACAGTGTACCAAAACTGTTGTGTACCTTTCCATGAGTTTGGCAAGGGGGTACGATAGTGATCCAGGAGTGGATCATTGGACAGCGGTCAAAATTATCCTTAGTTACCTTAAAAAGGACTAAGGAAATGTTTCTCGGTTATAGAGGTGATAAAGAATTCGTCGTAAAGAGTTACGTTGATGGAAGCTTTGACACTGATCTAGATGACTCTAAGTCTGAATCTAGATATGTATTGAACGTGGGAGAAATTAGTTAGAAAAGCTGCATGCATAGCATTGTAGACATAGAAATTTCCAAAATACATACGGGTCTGAATGTGGCAGACCCGTTGACTAAACTTCTCTCACAAGCAAAACATGATCACACCTAAGTACTCTTTGGGTGTTAATCACATAGCGATGTGAACTAGATTATTGACTCTAGTAAACCCTTTGGGTGTTGGTCACATGGCGATGTGAACTATGGGTGTTAATCACATGGTGATGTGAACTAATGGTGTTAATCACATGGTGATGTGATCTAGATTATTGACTCTAGTGCAAGTGGGAGACTGAAGGAAATATGCCCTAGAGGCAATAATAAAGTTGTTATTTTATATTTCCTTAAATCATGATAAATGTTTATTATTCACGCTAGAATTGTATTAACCGGAAACTTGATACATGTGTGGATATATAGACAAAACACAGTGTCCCTAGTAAGCCTCTACTAGACTAGCTCGTTAATCAAAGATGGTTAAGTTTCCTAACCATAGACATGTGTTGTCATTTGATGAACGGGATCACATCATTAGGAGAATGCTATGATGGACAAGGCCCATCCGTTAGCTTAGCATATTGATAGTTCAGTTTTATTGCTATTGCGTTCTTCATGTCATATACATACACCACAAAAAAAAGACACATCCGTGACATTTTGGGCCAAACGAATTTTTTCCTGTCATACTTATGACACTTCTATGACGATAATTGTGACAAAACTCGGTATCATCGTAGATGTGGTGGGCCCCTACTTCTATGACAAATGACAGAAAATGGGCTTTTCGTCCTAGGCGGGCTGGTGACGACTACATGACATTCTTTGGGCCGTCCATGACGGAAAAAACCATGGTAGAAGCGAGGGCGAGGAAAATATCGGGGATTTCCCAGTTTTGGTGGGTGGTTGGGGGCCGAGCGATGCGCATTTCTCTCATACACATACGCGCATGGGTGCGAGGCGTTGGGCTCTAACTGAACCCGAGCGATCGAGCGATTCCTTCACTACTGCTGCTAACTGAAGCCAATTGATGCTGCCTCTGGATGAACAGTGAGCGTTGCTGGGGGTTTTTGATGAACAGTTCCCGGTGGGGGTTGGATGAACAGGACCCCGTGGTGTTGCCGCTGGATGAATAGGACCCCGATCGATCGAGCTGGTTGGGCGTGGATGAACAGGACCCCATGGAGCGCTGGATGAACAGGGCCCCATGGAGGGCTGGATGAACAGTAGCCGGTGGAGGGCAGGATGAACAGTAGCCGTTGGAGGGCTGGATGAACAGTAGCCGGTGGAGGGCTGGATGAACAGTAGCCCGTGGAAGGGTGGTTGAACAGGACCCCGTGGAGAGGGCTGGTTGAACAGTAGCCAGTGGAGGAGCGCGTGGTGGAGGCTGGATGAACAGGAGCCCGTGGATGAACAGTCGCGGGTGGAGGCTGGAGGAGGTCGACAGTGGATGAACAATAGCATGTGGAGGCTAGAGGAGGTCGATGGTGGAGATGAACAGTGTCTCGTGGAGTCCCGTTTTGCGGTACGGCACACCCCTCCCGATGAACAGGACCCTCGTTTCGACCTAGAGCTCCAACACAAGTCCGCTTCCTCCGTTTTACGGTACGCCACACCCATTTCGATCAACAGGACCCCGTTTCGACCATAGGAGGTCCAACAGAGTCCGTTTCCTCTGTTTTGCGGTACGCCGGACCCCTCCCGATGAACAGGATCCCGTTTCGACCGTGGTCGATCGAACACAAGGCAGTTTCATCCGTTCTGCGGTATGTCAGGCCTCGTTTCCATCGGTTGTTCCGTCCAAGCCCTCCCGATGAACACGATGACGCATTCCATTCCGACCCAGCCGGTTGGCTCCCCATGAACACGACGACGACGCAGTTTCTCCATTCTGACCCAGCCATGTACAGGAGCCCTAGTTGTATGTATGCGCGAGTAGGCGTTCGAGACCCCGCCCGTATGTACGTGGTCGTATTTTCTTTCTTGCACCCTGGCCGCTGTACGTACGTGTACATGCTACGTGCGCGCCTCTACTACGACACGTGCGCGCCTCTACATTGACCAGTATGTACGTACACGTTCGCGACCAGAATGACAACGCTACATACGCTTCGACCAGGTGGGTCCCGATTGTCACGCACTTCCTTGTGTGCGAAGATGTAGCTGGTGGGTCCCAGCAATTAGGGGGCGAATCATTTTTTTCCCGTAATATGGACGCACCTCCTTGCATGTGAAGATGTAGCTGGTGGGTCCCAGCAGTCAGAGGGGAAATGTTATTTTGAGAAATACAGTGGCCCATCCGGTGGGTCCCTGCTGTTAGGTGGAGGAATAATTATTTTGCGTGTAATAAGGAGCCAATTCCTTGCAGCTGTCGTGGACCCAGCTGTCAGCCTCTCCACGTACAGTACTCTTCCGATGGAAGTCATTCCTTGACCACGTTGACCACGCCGCGTCGAGAGCACCAGGGCGATGGACGACGGTGAGGCCTAGGAAGGGGACGACGCGGAGCCAGGGAAGACGTGACACTGGATGCCCATGCGGAGAGGAGTACGAGGGTTCACTGGTTCGACTGTGATGTGAGGCTGCCATCACCGCAGTATAACAGGG
This sequence comes from Triticum aestivum, assembly GCF_018294505.1. NCBI lineage: Eukaryota > Viridiplantae > Streptophyta > Magnoliopsida > Poales > Poaceae > Triticum > Triticum aestivum. The sequence goes on along the minus strand of NC_057795.1, from coordinate 296,080,143 downwards.
GGTGTGGGTGAGTAGAGGGATGGCATGGCCAGCGGTGGGAGTAGTAGGGGGCGGTGAGGCCTTTGCGGCATCACAGCCGGCCACGGGAGGCAGGAGCATGTGGCACGACTGGTGCTGGTTTGGGCGGCTGGAGCAAGAAGACCAGAGGTTGAAGAAGCACTACGGCCGTTGGATGGACATCGTACGGTCACTGGAGCTATAATCATTCATATTGACTAAGTTGACAAAGCCCTCCGTCCTTGTCAATTTAGTAGGCCCACAAGTCAGCCTCCCACTATGTTGGGTCCCAGCTAGCAGGGGGTATTCATTTTTTTGTGCGTAATAAGGAGGCACTTCCTTGCGTGCGGCCGTGGACCCAGCTATCAGCCTCTCCACGTACAGTCCACTTCCGATGGATGTCGTTCATTGAGCATGTTGACCAGGCCACGCCGAGAGCACCAGGGCGGTGGACGACGACGAGGCCTAGGAAGGGAACGACACAGAGCCAGGGAAGACTCAGCAGTTGTTTCCCACGCGGAGGGGAGTACGAGGGTTTACTTGTTTGTCTGCCATCCCCGGAGAATAACAACAGGTGTGGGTGAGTAGATCGATGGCTAGGCATGCGATGGGAGTACGGTGGGGCGGTGAGGCCTATGCGGTAGCATAGACGGCCGCGGGAGAAGGGAGCAGGCAGTCCCGCCGGTGCTTGTTTGAGCGGCTGGAGCAGGAAGAGCAGAGATTGAAGAAGAACGACGGTCGTTGGATGGACATCCAACAGTCACTGCTCTCGTGTGTTGACTAAGTTTACACGGCGTTGCGTGTGCGTCAACCTTTTTTTTGGAAAGCATACGCGTCAACCTGTAGTAGGCACACAAGTTAGCCTCAAATCTGTGGAAAATAGCATACAGCCCATCTACCATTATTTCTAATAATGTACTGCCCATTTGCTAATTCTTAAGAATTTTTTTGGAGCCCTTCTTCTTTTGTTAGCATTACACCCCATATTGTAGCCACGGTTAAAAATTATACGAAATTTTGCATATTTCAGTGCGGTCAATTGTTTTTATTCCCAAAATATTGATTCATATTCAAACTATTTTGAAAAAATAATTTATATAAATATAAAATCCAAATAATTGTCCATGCATAAAAATCAATGGAATTTAAAATCTTGTAATGAAAAAAATTGAAACTAATTCCCGATTTGATGTGTCTTAAAAATGTACGGCCCATTTCTAGGCAAACTGAATGAAACTCTCCACGTCTTGAAAGATTTGCAGCCCAGCAGGGCTAATAAAGCAAGTAGGCCTCGTTTGGGTATTTCTTTTAAAAAATAGAATTGGGCTAGCCATTGTCAGCAAGAAAAAAACACAACTGGGCTCATGATGTGGTAAACATAAATAAAACCCTGGCTAGACGGACCACAGCCCCCGCACAACCCCGTTGTTACCATGATCCGTCACTAAAACTAGTATAAATAACAACTGCTAGTTCCTAAAAAATTGCACGACCTGCTTGGTCCGTGGTGTCAGCCGCTCGTAGTGTAATTCTCTCATTTATTGACTACGTTGACAATGGCGTGAGCCCCAGATGTCCAAGCATTAGGAGGAACCATTATTTTGGGCTTGTAATAACGAGGCACTTGCTTGCATATTACCATGACGCTGGTGGGTCCCTACTGTCATCCTCTCCACGTACAGTCATCTCCTTGTTCCTCTTGGTTGTTGACGATGTTGACAATGCAAGAGGGCAGCGCACCGCGCACGGCGAGCGAACCAAGGCGGAGGACGACGACGAGGCATCGGCCGGAATGAACAGGAGCCGTGGAAGATGCGCCGGTCCAGTTGCAGCCGGAGGGGAGTATGAGGGTTAACTAGTTCGAGTGCGGGTGCGTGTTGGGGCTAACGTCTCCGGAGAATAACAGGACGAGTGTGGGAATAGAGGGAGGGACTGACTAACGTTGGAGGGTACGGTAGGGCGGCGGAGGCGCAGCCAGCCATGGGAGGCAGGAGCAGGCGGAGCCGACGGGGTGGTTTGGTTTGGGCTGCTGGAGGAAGAAGAAGACAAGAGATAGAAGATACACAACAGATGTTGGATGTCAATCAGAAGCCAAGTGATTAGCCCCCACCAGCAACCACAAAATTATTTCGAACTAGCCTTGGATAGGCTGTAAATTTTCATAGGAAAGGCTGCATGACCGTGACATATTTGGATTCTGACATTTGGGACCCACGAGGAAATAGCCTATCCAAGGTGGTGTCGACTTACTAGCCAGTCAACAAACGATTCCGCCTACCAGCTGTTGGATAATGCACAATGAGCTCAAGCAGCCGGTGGGAGTGATGTTATTTCCCTTCGTTGGGATTTGCTACAATATTTCACTCTAAATTAAACGAATGGCAAGCCATTTGCCTTGTTTAGAAGAAAATATGACAGTCATAGCTGAGTTGAAAAGGGCAAGAACATCTAACTCCATCTTACAAACTGTACAAAAGCACAAGGGTTAATTGTTCATCAGGTTGACACAAAACCCAGGTTGAAAAGGGTAACAACATCTAACTCTAGCACTATTTTCGGCAGTCACAGTCAAATGGATCGGTCAGGTCCATAGAATGAACATCCTGGGTCATAAAATTTACTGGATTATGACCACAATATGTTGTACATAGAAGCCCGGCACGTTCAGAAGCTCTTTTTCCCACTTGAAACTCCTTTTTTTGCTCTTCGACATACCCATCCGTCAAAACCATGCTGCTGATAAACTTAAGCTTGATGGACAATAGTAACCTCGTATTCAGCAGGAAGAATGTGACAAATCTAGTGTTTGCACGGTTGGCTTCATATCGTTCTAGCCTTATTGTCTTCAATCGAATCTCATGAGAAGTGAGAAAATCCCGGTGCTTACGAATCCACCAATTGGTTATAACTTTCTTACCCTGTCCTATTGCCTAAATAGACATGAAGATGAAAACAGTTAAGGTCTAAAAAAAGAGTGCCGAAAGAGCAACAGCTGAACGGTTAATTCTAGTACACTATATGCGGGCTTCCAATGTGCTGAAATTATCACCTTCATATACAACTTCTCCAGACATGGAAAGCATTGCAGCAAGCCAACAATCTTGTTCAGATCAAAACTATTCATTTGGATATATAAGATCTTGACAGAATCGAGCACCATTGATAGGCCATCCATGGAGAACCTCTTCATTGAGCATAGAACATAATATTAGTACAAAATGTGTACTCCAAGATGATATATAACTTATGCACAGAAATTTAAAATGTAGGTTATGGTTACAAGTGTAGATGATAATATAAAGTACCTAAAGAATTGTGGAGCCAAACACCATATTGAAATGAGCACAGAGATCATGTATTACACCCAAGGTCTCCTGTTTACGCGCAGAGAGGACGGTTATTTGCAATGGTGAATAATTGAATCAAGGATCAACCTTTGAAGTGAAGGGGCATCTTGGATGATGAGTTGCCTCCCGTCAAAAGAAATTCCAATTCTTACAAGGTTAGACGACTTTATTTGGAGACAACCGATTCTAACTGTGAAAACAAGCACCAAGCACTCCATGGTAGGGCAACTGGAGTGGATGATGTTGTGCAATGAGGCCTCCGATAAACGAACCCGCACAAGTGAAAGTTTCTTGAGAAATGGGAGTCAAAGGTTTAGTACCAGATTGTCTGGTAGGTAGCACAGCACAAAGGTGCAGTGTGGAGAGAGGAGGAAAACTGCGAGATGGACATCGGTGCTGAGGGCACAAGTACATGGCATTCGGTATGTGGTAGGTGATTTCCAGGGGAATAGTAGAACCCAAGAAGTTGTAGTTCTATGAATTCAGGGGATTTCAGCCAGGCGTGCACCATGCAGGGCATGGTATGCTTGCTCAGGTAGCATGACGGGATGCAGAGGCTTTGAATGGAGCCTTGGTGGGAGGAGATGATGGCTCTGGCGATTTCAAAATCATTGAAGAGAGATAGCTGGCGACAGTCGAGATTAAGGGGCACGGCGCGCCATAGAGGGCGCCACCGAATTGAGAGGACTTGGGTGCGGCAACAATACTTGGTGGGGAGAAGCGAGATGATCTCCCCAAGGACGGCATCCGGGAGATCGCTGATGCGGTCCACCCGAGATAATACGGGTTCCAGGGATCCGGTGGGGGCGGGGTCGCTGCTTCTCCCCGCGCTGCCGGGTGCGGGATCTACAACGGGCATCACCGCTGGCGGGAGCCTCATCTTCTTGGTGCTGGGGTCAGTCGACTCCATTTTCCTCAAGGGCATCGCGTCACGCTCACGGATTTGAGCAGAGTAACGAATGACGAGTCTAGTTGTAGTGCGAGTGAAGAAGAAGGGGAGCTAGGGTTTTTCTGTAGTAGTGAGGAAGAAGGGGGGTTGGGGTTTTCTATAGGAGTGAGGTGAGGAATTATGGGGTACTGTCGGTGGAAACGACACCTATGGGATCATGGGAATCCCTACTACGGTTGCGGGGTGTGGGGTCGTGAGAAGAGCGGGATCAGCAATCAGCACAAGCACTCGGGTCGTTTACCCAGATTCGGGCCGCGAGGATGCGTAATACCCTAGTCCTGCTTTGGTGAGTATATCTGTGTTCTTGGAGTTCTTCAGCTAGCTACGATGAGTGTAACTTGTCCAAGGGTTTGAATCCCTCTCCTGAATTCCTCAGGCCTCCTTTTATAGTAAAGGGCATCGCCACACGCACACGGAGGCGGCATCGGTGTACAGTGGCTAAGCTTATCGCTTAGCCATTACAGGACAAGACGCATTAAATGCGCCTCTGAGGTGTCCCCTTGCTTTGCCGCCGCCTCGCCCTGCTTTGACACGCGCCCGGGCCAGCGAGGCGGTCATCGCCATGTAGGCTGGCAGGCTGCTGAGGTAGCGCGGTGGTAGGGCCTTCACGAAGATTTGCATGCCACCACGCAGGCATGTGCTGAGTTGGCCTGGAAGCCTCACGTCGACACGCAGGTGCCTGCCTAGCTGGTGCGCTAGCAGCTACATGGGAGCGGCGGTGGGAACTTGGCGGGCGTGGGCCTGGCTATGGCCCCGCGGATGTCCTCGGCAAGGGCCTTGCCCGGGCCCTGGCAAGGGTCTTGCTGTGGTGTCGTGGTCGTCCCCGGCAAGGATCTTGCCGGAGGTCTTGTGGGTTTCCTCGGCAAGGATCTCGCCGAGGTTTGTCGTCTCCTAATCCTCATCTGACTTGGAGTATTCATGATCTTCACAAAGATCTGCATGCCATCATGGAGGCACCTCCCGAGCCTTGGTCCCAACATGGTTGGTGGTGTTGGAAAACCTGGGGCTCAAGGGTGGCGCGCTCCGCTGGCGTCAGGCAAGTTGCCCCGGCAAGGTTCTTGTTGTGGCTGCGAAGGCTGCCCCGGCAAAGGTCTTGATGGGGGAGTCCACCTCGCCCTCTTGCTCTTTGTGTTTCTGTCTTGGCGTTGCTTTGATTGCCTTGTGGCCTCGGCTATCCTCGACTTCCGTGCTTAGTGTGGCCGTGGCGTGGCTCTGACTACTCGTGCACAGGTAAAGGGGTACAGAGTAGAACCCCTACTTCTGTACACCGACTGGAGCCCCCGGGCCTGGGCCGCACATAAGCTCAACGCGTTGTTGGGCTAGGCCCAAAACAGTGCGCGGGCAGGCGGGGCGGTTTTTACCGCAGTAACTTTTCTTCGTCCGCTGCGCTTCCTCATGACCCGCACTGAATGCGTGACGTGGGGGTCGTGCCTGACATGGGGGCATGCGTGGGGCGGTTGCTACAGGCATGCGTCACGTCATAATAAATGGTAAAGAGGCGGCCTGTGCCTTCCCCATAAAAAGGAATAAACCGCGGGCGCGCGGCTCATTTACCCTTTGTGCTTTCCCCAGCCTCGGCATCGCCGTCCCCATCTTCTTCCTCCTCAAGCTTTCACTCATGCTCGCTGCTATTGCGCCCCCCACTGCTTTCGACCCCTCGCCCTTTTCCCAGCCACCATGGCGCCTAAATCTGGCAAGGGCAAGGGCGTAGCCAAGGACACAAAGGATTAGGAGACGTCGGAGAGCGAGGCAGTGTCGCGGCGGGCGCAGTTCGCCTATTTCACCCCGTCATCAATCGACGTCTTCGACCTCAAGGACTACTTTAAGCCTTTGTGGGGGACGGAGACAACGGGGCACGCTGCCACGCGCGTCATCCCTGCTAATTGCAACAAGGGTGGCTCAAAACGGTACCCATTCTTCGTCGACTTCTTATTTTGTGGGCTCTGCCCCCCTTTTTCCGACTTCTTCAATGATGTCATGCGCACTTTTGGCTTCCATATGTTGGATCTCACGCCGAATGTCCTGGCGTGCTTGGCGTGCTTTTCTGTCAAGACCGGTTTTCCGGGTAATAAATTTCCAGAAAAGACCATCGTGCTCATCAGCCCCAGGATTACTGTTAGCTGATGAGGCTCCAACTTGATACAGAAATTCCAAGCAGAAAACAAAATATGTAGCACAAAGCCATTCTGGCCTGTGAGTACAACAAATGGTTTCTAGTGGTTGATGGCGGAAGCGGGTTGTGGAACATCAGTGTCTATGGGACTCCATTCCCACAGGAACAGCTGACCAGGTTAACTCCTATCTTCGCGAGGCTGCTATCTCCATTGTGTGGGTTCCGGGGCTGGTATCGCGTCGCTCCTCTCCGTGCAAGAAAATCTGGCCAAGACAATAGCCAGGGACAAGCCAGTGAGTACTTTGAATGTACTCGCAAACATTATGAACACAGGTATAATATAACAATGATGTGCTGAAAATATTTTATGCTCATGACGTCAGTCACAAAAGATAAATGAAACTCTGATGCGTGCAAGCAAGTTATTTATAAAAATGCAATAACATGGTAGTATTAAAATTTATGAAACAAATAACAAGCAATGCCACAGTCGGGCGTCTTAGCGACACCACATAAAGGGCTTTAAAAGAAATGCCACAGTCGGGCGTCTGAGCGACACCACATAAAGGGCTTTAAAAGAAATGCCACAGTCGGGCGTCTGAGCGACACCACATAAAGGGCTTTAAAAGAAATGCCACAGTCGGGCGTCTGAGCGACACCACATAAAGGGCTTTAAAAGAAATGCCACAGTCGGGCGTCTGAGCGACACCACATAAAGGGCTTTAAAAGAAATGCCACAGTCGGGCGTCTGAGCGACACCACATAAAGGGCTTTAAAAGAAATGCCACAGTCGGGCGTCTGAGCGACACCACATAAAGGGCTTTAAAAGAAATGCCACAGTCGGGCGCCTGAGCGACACCACACAAAGGGCTTTAAAATAAACAATCATAGTGAATATCCCGGAGGTAGAACCATCCCAGAGATACTCGATAATAACAATAATATCACGGGTTAGTCAACAATAATAATAATCATAATTATCACAAGTCACAAGTAGTAATTCCATTTCTGGTTAACAGTTTCACCTCCGAAGAGCGACACTAAGACCGACACTTGACCCATCCCAGACTGTAATCCTTAACCATGGACACGACTATTCGAATAGGTTTAATCTCTGCAGAGGGTGTACTCTTTACCCACGAGTAACGGATTTCTTTAGTCCATCGGGACTAATTCCGTCTACGGTCTTTTTGTTGAAAACACACCTAACTTGCACACACCAGCTTATCTCACACGTGTCTGGAATCACCCACGACACCTGTTAAGCAAACTCTAAGTGGGGAGGCTACAACCTCGCGTAGCATGGGATCAAATTTATATCGCGCGCTCTAAGGGGTGGCCTCCCCTCTCGGTCCCAACCGGAAACACCCATGCCCCCGGACCAGGTGGCCTGCCTACCAGCTACAACCGGTATCTTCCACCATGGCCTCTCTGTACGGTGTGTGCTAGAAAGAGGTTGACAACTTACTGAACCGTACTCTACTTGCTGTAGAGACGAGTGGTAGTACGAAACAAGTATGGGGGTTACTGGCACAAGACTCGATCTACGGTCGACTCAGGAGGTTTAAGTATTCCCTGCATGATTAGCATGACGAATATATTTCAACCAACAGAGTCACCGCTCATATCACCTTGCCATGCCATACCAGACATAACCGTCCCGACGGAGACCGGCGACAAACTCATGCCTACCCAAGGCAGAGGTTTTCCCGGCTTCCTGCCGGTATGCATGCAAGGCACATGAGGGTGATTATCATCACAAGTGTGTCCATTTCCAACAGCATGGAAATCAATAACATGCACCCATGCATATGATCATATCACATGAAATAACAAGTTTCTCCAAAGTGAGGTGATGTTATGAACGTGTCATCGAACACACAAAAATATTATGCCGGGGTTCAGAATGCTTGCCTTCAATGTGTGGAAAGGCAGGGTGCACTCCAAAACTTGAAACATTTCTCCTCTCTTCAAAAATCCTATTTTAGCAATATAAAAGAATTAACACACAAAATAAAAACAGCACCAAAAGTTGTTCTGAATTTTTTTCAAATAAATCTTAAAATAAACTAGGTGAAATTTGAGAGAGGTAGGAAAAAGAATCAATTCATTTGGAGTTATATTTAAAAAGTTATAGACAGTCAAAGCTGTGGTCAAAATCTGTTTTTAATAAAATCAGGAAAAGGAAAACGTTTCAAACGAGATTACGCTTTCGGTGCAGAGAAAACGTATTTGCGCCCTTTACGCCTCCACTTAACCACGTGGACCGGCGCTGGGTCTCTGACGGTGGGCCCGCCTGGCCCACTGGTCAGGTTTGACTAGTCGCCCGCCTCATCTCCCTCCTCTGCCCGAGTGGAGCAGGGCTCCGGCGATCATCCCGGCGAACGGTGGCTCCGTTCGGAAAGCTGAGGCCACCAGCGGATTCAGGGGGCCGAGGTGGTCACTCCGGTAGTCGTAGGGTCGTCGGAGGTGGAGGAAATCGCAGGCGGCGAGCTCCGCGGCGGAGGGAAGCTTCGGTGGTAAAGTGGTTTTGAGGCGGCGGTGGTTCCCGATCAAAATCGAGTAGGGGGAAGGGTTCACGGGAGGATGAGGAGGTTTCTGGCGAAGAGAACGGAGAGGGGGAGGCTCTGGAGGCACCGGCAGGGCCTGGGCAGTGGCGGCGGCTGCAGGCGCCGGAGATGAGGAAGGAGGCCTCCCCGGGTCGATTGGCTGCCAAAGGGGGTCCTCGGGAGGTGGCTTGGGACTGCCTGCATGCGGAGATGAGCTCGGGGCTCCTCATATAGGCGAGTCGAGGCGGTTCAGCGGCGGCCGCGGATGAGCTCATCGGCGACCGTCTTTCTGTAGCTGCAGGGCATCGTGGCGGCGACGAGCTCTAGTGGACATGGCTGCGGATGAGCTCGCGCTGCTCCAGGGGCCAGGTGGCGAGCGGGAGGGGCTTGGGCGGCGCTGCCCGTGGCTGGAGCCACTGCGGACGCCGGTGTGCCGCCAAGAATGCCCTGGCGGCGGCGATGCTGCGAGGCGGGGAGTGCGTGGCGAGGTGCTGCCGTGTGGGCCAAAGCCAGGGGGCCAGCGTGTCGGCTCGGGCGCGGCATCGTGCAATACGCGCGCTCTGGGCGCGTCCAGTGCACGCACGGGAGATGCTCGACACAATGCCGCGGCATGCTACAGGTCGCAGGTGAGGTTGGGGTTTACGAGATCGAGGTTAGGAGCAACTGGGAGTCTAGTGGACATGCTAGTTTGATCAGAGGTGCAAGCTCACAGTGCAATGCCAAAACTCATGTCAAAACTGGTCATGCCTACAGGGTGCTCGATAGAATGCCACATGCACCTAGGCATCTCTTGGGGTAGCCAAAACTTCCAGGTTGGGGTCTCTTTAGATGTACAAGAGGGTGGTGAGGTTAGTTTGCCAAAAGTAGAAACTTGTTAGTGCAAGTTTAGCAGAATTTCAATTCTGGACAGGAAATAAATGACATTATTTCATGAACCAAAATTAATCCAATGGGTGCATGCTCCTGGACTTAAGGGTTTAACATGGGAGACTACAAGTAGGAGAAAGAATCAAGGGTTTAAGAGCAAGCAAAAATATGGTTGCTGTACAAACCATCCAGTTGGTCCGGAATGAAGATGAGGTTGATTCACTCAAAAAATTTCAAAGAACATAAATAGGTTTTTGCACAAAGTGGAATAATATGCTCCTACTGACCTCCCCTAATTTTGGTAGAAGTTTTAAAGAAATATTTAAATAGGTTGTAGTGTAAAATTGCCCACTGGACCAGATTTGAAAACCTTGGTGTAGAACTCAAAATATCCAATGAATGAAATATATTATTGCACAAAAGTGATTTAGAGACATCACATGATATCTCCAAATTTTGGTGAAATTTTTAGTTAAATATATCAAATGGTTGTAGTTCAAAAAGAGCTCCAAATTTTAAAACAAGTCATTTAATGAATAAAGCTCAGGGTGAAATAATTTTATAAATAAATCTCCTGATTGAGAGATGTTTTTTTATGAGAGGGAAAATAAGTCCAATATATTTTGGAAGGATCCACTTGGGAAAAATTTCTTAATATTAAAAGAAAAGTTTTGAAATCAACAGAGATATACTTGCATGCAAAAATTTAAACTCTTGGCAAAATTTTAATAACTAAAACCTGGTTAAATTTTTGGGGTGTTACAATACTACCCCCCTTAAGAAAAATCTCGTCCTCGAGATTTGCTAAGAGCCGTTGTGAAAAACAAAAGTTCCATATGCGTTCGAGCGGTTGTGAGACTGCTGCCGTGGTGCTGCGTGAATAAAAATAATAATAATCCACGTAGTGAGGGGATAAATGATGCAGCAATTCAGTAAAAAGAAAACTCATACTAGGATCTTTCGCGGTTACACAAGTTAATCACGAAGAAAAATTACTCATACCAGTAGAAACTAAATACTCGACTCGTCGCACAAATTTGGGGTACCATGCATAAGATACACGCAAATATAAATGCTGCAAAAACAAATACAGTAGTGACGTCTAAAATGAAAACGGTAACTGGGTGGGGTCCTGATAAAATGTCTCTGGTAAAGGGATACACTCCTCTTCTATCGGAGGAAGTGGATTGACCAGTCGATGTATGCGTCTCTCCGGGTCGGGTCTCAGTGGTCTGCCGATGGCAATCTGAGGATTCAGATCAGTGAGATTCTGGAGATAATCCATCACTCGTTGGTTCAAATGCTCTTGAGCGATGATGTACTGGATAAGGTTGGCCAGAACTGGGTCTCTCTCAATGCGTCCACCGGGAAAAGACGTTACTTCTCCGGGTGCTGCACGGCTCGGAAAGTAATAATATCCTCGTTCGCGGGCATAGGGTACTGCGGATCGAAGACGAGCAATCGCTTCTTTCGCAGCAGCTTCTATGGCCAAGTGTGGGGTTGGCATAGATTTCCCCACGAAGGAAACTTCCGTTGGATCTTGGTTGGGGTCTACAGGAGGAATGTGTACTGCTGCCCAATATTCCGAGGTGGATGGGGTGATCCTTGATTTGAACAGCTCGTACTGAGGTGGCTGGGTAGAACCCATGGTACTGCGGGTAAAATCCCACAATATTTTGACAAAGCTACCTGGGGTTGCATCTGGGGTTCTCAGATGAATGCTGGGGCTCGGCATGACAGGAAAAAGTTGTGAGTGTGGTGCACAAGGTGAGGGTTGCTGGGTAAGGTCACAAGGTGGCCTTTATATAGCAATGGAGCCGGATTCGTTTTACCGTGGTGAAAGGTAATAAATTTGCCAGCTTAGCTCCAAAGGTCAGGTCAGTGTCAGAGATACACATATCTCATAAAGAGACGTGTTACTGTGGTTGTCGTCGGGTTGGTTTTGGTAGTTGTGCCCGGAAAAATATGCAACTATGCGCTGACCAAAAATGCAAGGCTACTATTAAAACAGAGGCACAACGACAGGCTGCGTTAATATACACGGTCGCACGATTACAAAGTGAGGATACACTGAAACTCGGTACTACTCGTACGGCTTAGTCTACCTCGTTTATGTCTAAACGGGCGTGCCTGGTGGATGTCGAGGCTTCTCCACGTGTCTCACTGCCGGGATTAGTCGGAGATGGCGGAGGAACTGCAGGGTCGGGGTAGTGATGATGACCATCGCGGGGATTGTTGGCCACAACCCCGTTGGAGTGTGCTCCCAAAAGGCGACGAAGCACTTCTGGGGTCATCAAAGCATCTCGGCTGATGGCTGGAGCTGATCTCGGGGTCTCGATCGGTTGTCCAAACAGCACGACTGGGTTGTCGGCGTTGGGCTCGTTTTCTTCTCTCGCCGGGGCTCGACGAACCAGCTCTCCACGAGCTGCAATTAAATCAATAGTGATTTGATCGCACAGTTCCTCTAGTGCACTTACATAGCGCACCAGGTGCAACAATGCAGGATCTGTCTCGTGATCTCCGTTGGCAACTTGGGGTGGTCTACCATACCCTTCACGTCTGGGGTAGTAGTGGAACGAGCGACAGTTAACTCTGGGCGACAAGTGCCTGAGATGAACTATAGCCTCTCGAGCAGCTAGTTGTATGGCTTGTGGCTCAAAGGAAGTTGTTCTTCCGGTGAACCTGTAGGGGCGTTCGGGTGCTAGACCCCTACTGTAGATGTGCACAGTGGCCCAGAATTGACGGTCTTCACCGCTCATGGGTCCTTGGTACACAACATATTCTGGTGGCTCCTCTAACGCATAGGCACGACGGGTGAGGTTTGCGAGGATGGTCACAAAACCTCCAAGGTTGGTTGCTGTGGTCTCGTTGTGCACTATGGGTCCAGGCATTGTGGCTCGGTTTGGGGTAGCGGCTGTGCTGGGTTGAGACTAGCGTGCCCTTTTTATAGGAAAAAGGGGACGGAGTCTTCTTCCGCACGCTTGCGAATGAGGCGCCTTGGGTGCTGGTCACTGGTGTGCGATCGACCGGCTAGGCTGATAGGTTGGGCACCGACTGCCAAAAGTGTCAGGATTACTGAGTGGCTATCTTGCACGAGAAGCTTGGCTGGGGTTTGGCTAAGGTCTAGTGGGTTGGTTTGCCTAAGTTTTTCGACCTGGCTAAGATAGGATTAGCCAATGGTCAGCCTGGCTCTGATACCAAGTCTATCACGACCGGTTTTCCGGGTAATAAATTTCCAGAAAAGACCGTCGTGCTCATCAGCCCCAAGATTACTGTTAGCTGATGAGGCTCCAACTTGATACAGAAATTCCAAGCAGAAAACAAAATATGTAGTACAAGGCCATTCTGGCCTGTGAGTACAACAAATGGTTTCTAGTGGTTGATGGCGGAAGCGGGTTGTGAAACATCAGTGTCTATGGGACTCCATTTCCCACGGGAACAGCTGACCAGGTTAACTCCTATCTTCGCGAGGCTGCTATCTCCATTGCTTAGGTTCCGGGGCTGTCATCGCGTCGCTCCTCTTCGTGCAAGAAAATCTGGCCAAGACAATAGCCAGGGACAAGCCAGTGAGTACTTTGAATGTACTCGCAAACATTATGAACACAGGTATAATGATGTGCTGAAAATATTTTATGCTCATGACGTCAGTCACAAAAGATAAATGACACTCTGATGCGTGCAAGCAAGTTATTTATAAAAATGCAATAACATGGTAGTATTAAAATTTATGAAACAAATAACAAGCAATGCCACAGTCGGGCGTCTGAGCGACACCACATAAAGGGATTTAAAAGAAATGCCACAGTCGGGCGTCTGAGCGACACCACATAAATGGCTTTAAAAGAAATGCCACAGTCGGGCGTCTGAGCGACACCACATAAAGGGCTTTAAAAGAAATGCCACAGTCGGGCATCTGAGCGACACCACATAAAGGGCTTTAAAAGAAATGCCACAGTCGGGCGTCTGAGCGACACCACACAAAGGGCTTTAAAAGAAATGCCACAGTCGGGCGTTTAAGCGACACCACATAAAGGGCTTTAAAAGAAATGCCACAGTCGGGCGTCTGAGCGACACCACACAAAGGGCTTTAAAAGAAATGCCACAGTCGGGCGTCTGAGCGACACCACATAAAGGGCTTTAAAAGAAATGCCACAGTCGGGCGTCTGAGCGACACCACATAAAGGGCTTTAAAAGAAATGCCACAGTCGGGCGTCTGAGCGACACCACATAAAGGGCTTTAAAAGAAATGCCACAGTCGGGCGTCTGAGCGACACCACACAAAGGGCTTTAAAATAAACAATCATAGTGAATATCCCGGAGGTAGAACCATCCCAGAGATACTCGATAATAACAATAATATCACGGGTTAGTCAACAATAATAATAATCATAATTATCACAAGTCACAGGTAGTAGTTCCAGTTCTGGTTAACAGTTTCACCTCCGAAGACCGACACTAAGACCGACACTTGACCCATCCCAGACTGTAATCCTTAACCATGGACACGGCTATTCGAATAGGTTTAATCTCTGCAGAGGGTGTACTCTTTACCCACGAGTAACGGATTTCTTTAGTCCATCGGGACTAATTCCGTCTATGGTCTTTTTGTTGAAAACACACCTAACTTGCACACACCAGCTTATCTCACACGTGTCTGGAATCACCCACGACACCTGTTAAGCAAACTCTAAGTGGGGAGGCTACAACCTCGCGTAGCATGGGATCAAATTTATATCGCGCGCTCTAAGGGGTGGCCTCCCCTCTCGGTCCCAACCGGAAACACCCATGCCCCCGGACCAGGTGGCCTGCCTACCAGCTACAACCGGTATCTTCCACCATGGCCTCTCTGTACGGTGTGTGCTAGAAAGAGGTTGACAACTTACTGAACCGTACTCTACTTGCTGTAGAGACGAGTGGTAGTACGAAACAAGTATGGGGGTTACTGGCACAAGACTCGATCTACGGTCGACTCAGGAGGTTTAAGTATTCCCTGCATGATTAGCATGACGAATATATTTCAACCAACAGAGTCACCGCTCATATCACCTTGCCATGCCATACCAGACATAACCGTCCCGACGGAGACCGGCGACAAACTCATGCCTACCCAAGGCAGAGGTTTTCCCGGGTTCCTGCCGGTATGCATGCAAGGCACATGAGGGTGATTATCATCACAAGTGTGTCCATTTCCAACAGCATGGAAATCAATAACATGCACCCATGCATATGATCATATCACATGAAATAACAAGTTTCTCCAAAGTGAGGTGATGTTATGAACGTGTCATCGAACACACAAAAATATTATGCCGGGGTTCAGAATGCTTGCCTTCAATGTGTGGAAAGGCAGGGTGCACTCCAAAACTTGAAACATTTCTCCTCTCTTCAAAAATCCTATTTTAGCAATATAAAAGAATTAACACACAAAATAAAAACAGCACCAAAAGTTGTTCTGAAATTTTTTCAAATAAATCTTAAAATAAACTAGGTGAAATTTGAGAGAGGTAGGAAAAAGAATCAATTCATTTGGAGTTATATTTAAAAAGTTATAGACAGTCAAAGCTGTGGTCAAAATCTGTTTTTAATAAAATCAGGAAAAGGAAAACGTTTCAAACGAGATTACGCTTTCGGTGCAGAGAAAACGTATTTGCGCCCTTTACGCCTCCACTTAACCACGTGGACCGGCGCTGGGTCTCTGACGGTGGGCCCGCCTGGCCCACTGGTCAGGTTTGACCAGTCGCCCGCGTCGTCTCCCTCCTCTGCCCGAGTGGAGCGGGGCTCCGGCGATCATCGCCGGCGAACGGTGGCTCCGTTCGGAAAGCTGAGGCCACCAGCGGATTCAGGGGGCCGAGGTGGTCACTCCGGTAGTCGTAGGGTCGTCGGAGGTGGAGGAAATCGCCGGCGGCGAGCTCCGCGGCGGAGGGAAGCTTCGGTGGTAAAGTGGTTTTGAGGCGGCGGTGGTTCCCGATCAAAATCGAGTAGGGGGAAGGGTTCACGGGAGGATGAGGAGGTTTCTGGCGAAGAGAACGGAGAGGGGGAGGCTCTGGAGGCACCGGCAGGGCCTGGGCAGTGGCGGCGGCTGCAGTCGCCGGAGATGAGGAAGGAGGCCTCCCCGGGTCGATTGGCTGCCAAAGGGGGTCCTCGGGAGGTGCCTTGGGACTGCCTGCGTGCGGAGATGAGCTCGGGGCTCCTCATATAGGCGAGTCGAGGCGGTTCAGCGGCGGCCGCGGATGAGCTCGTCGGCGACCGTCTTTCTGTAGCTGCAGGGCATCGTGGCGGCGACGAGCGCTAGTGGACATGGCTGCGGATGAGCTCGCGCTGCTCCAGGGGCCAGGTGGCGAGCGGGAGGGGCTTGGGCGGCGCTGCCCGTGGCTGGAGCCACTGCGGACGCCAGTGTGCCGCCAAGAATGCCCTGGCGGCGGCGCTGTAGCGTGCCAGGGTGGCTTGGCGTGATGCTGCGAGTCGGGGAGTGCGTGGCGAGGTGCTGCCGTGTGGGCCAAAGCCAGGGGGCCAGCGTGTCGGCTCGGGCGCGCATCGTGCAATACGCGCGCTCTGGGCGCGTCCAGTGCACGCACGGGAGATGCTCGACACAATGTCGCGGCATGCTACAGGTCGCAGGTGAGGTTGGGGTTTCCAGATCGAGGTTAGGAGCAACTGGGAGTCTAGTGGACATGCTAGTTTGATCAGAGGTGCAAGCTCACAGTGCAATGCCAAAACTCATGTCAAAACTGGTCATGCCTACAGGGTGCTCGATAGAATGCCACATGCACCTAGGCATCTCTTGGGGTAGCCAAAACTTCCAGGTTGGGGTCTCTTTAGATGTACAAGAGGGTGGTGAGGTTAGTTCGCCAAAAGTAGAAACTTGTTAGTGCAAGTTTAGCAGAATTTCAATTCTGGACAGGAAATAAATGACATTATTTCATGAACCAAAAATGATCCAAAGGGTGCATGCTCCTAGACTTAAGGGTTTAACATGGAGGACTACAAGTAGGAGAAAGAATCAAGGGTTAAAGAGCAAGCAAAAATATGGTTGTTGTACAAACCATCCAGTTGGTCCAGAATGAAGATGAGGTTGATTCACTCAAATTTTTTCAAAGAACATAAATATGTTTTTGCACAAAGTGGAATAATATGCTCCTACTGACCTCCCCTAATTTTGGTAGAAGTTTTAAAGAAATATTTAAATAGGTTGTAGTGTAAAATTGCCCACTGGACCAGATTTGAAAACTTGGTGTAGAACTCAAAATATCCAATGAATGAAATATATTATTGCACAAAAGTGATTTAGAGACATCACATGATATCTCCAAATTTTGGTGAAATTTTTAGTTAAATATATCAAATGGTTGTAGTTCAAAAAGAGCTCCAAATTTTAAAACAAGTCATTTAATGAATAAAGCTCAGGGTGAAATAATTTTATAAATAAATCTCCTGATTGAGAGATGTTTTTTTTGAGAGGGAAAATAAGTCCAATATATTTTGGAAGGATCCACTTGGGAAAATTTTCTTAATATTAAAAGATAAGTTTTGAAATCAACAGAGATATACTTGCATGCACAAAATTTAAACTCTTGGCAAAATTTTAATAACTAAAACCTGGTTAAATTTTTTGGGGTGTTACATTTTCCCACCTCTGTGAGGGCTTCGTCGGGGTGTTTCCCAGCATGGTGCTTTTCCGCCACTACTTCTCCCCCGCATCCAACCCGGGGGCGCCCTTTCTGGAAGCGTCGAATGGATCCCGAGGGCCCAGGGGAAAGGCTCATACCTAGAGGGTGCTGTGAAGGAGAAGTGGGAGGAGTGGCGGGGCCGGTGGTGCTAGATTGTGGAGGAGAACCCACCGGAGTTCTGCCGGGGCATTCGTCAGGAGCCGCCGACCCGTGGCGCGGACTGGAGCGACCTCAACACCGATGACAAGAAGTTTTCGATCGCCACCACCAGGATTCGCCACCTCATCGAGGCCGGGCTCACCCTTGAGATGATTGCGCATTTCATCCGCCGCCGAATTGCTCCACTGCACAAGAAGGGGAGGACGGCTTGGGATTTCAGGAATGCGGCCGACATCATGAGGCTCCGCACCGGCCTGAAGCACAACCTCACGGTGATGGGGCACTCCAGGTATTGCCAGAGGCTCTTCCAGATGTACGTGTTCGCCGACGGCAGGGTGGAGAGGACCGGCAAGGCCGCGAAGTCCGGCAAGGCCATCAAGGGGCCCTTGTTTGGGCTGTCGTCGGGAGTGGTCCCGCTGAGCAACAACTCCCAGCAGGCCGACATCCTCGCCATGATGCCGGTCTTCAACGCACACGGTCTTGACCCAGCCTGGGCCGAGCCCTCGGCACGTGAGGTGGAGGAGTTCTTCGACAACTTAGTCGGATAACTCGATCATGACGAGCCGTTGCTCATCCAGGACACCACCCAGAAGGACCTGAACTACATCACCGCCAGAGTGGCAGAGGCGGAGCTTGCCAGCGCGGCCGGCGATGCCGGCGGCATGGAGAACGAGGCCGCCGTGGCCGCAGAAGAGAAGGAGCTCAGTCAGTGGGTGAAGTCTACCAGGGAGGCGGGCGGCATTAGCACCGAGGCCCCTCCTGTCGAGGATGTGGTCGAGGAATCGTCCGAGGAGGAGGCCGAGGTCGACGACCCCTCGGCTATGAAGAAAAGACGTGTCTTGCGTCGGGCCAGCTCTGGCAAGCCGGCCCAGTCCGGCAGGGCCGAGCCGCGGCAAGGGGTTCAGGGGGAAACCGCACGCGTGACGAGGGTCGCGGCGGCGAAGAAGAAGGTTGCGGTGGCAAAGAAGAAGGCGACCGTCTCTTATTCACCCAAACGCTACCGGACTCCATCGCCTTCCCCTCCTCCCGCAAACGTTGGCACGGAGGTTGCCTTCAACTTTTTGTCCCTCAGCCCGAGGAGGAAGAGGAAGGTAGCAGAAGATGAGGTGGAGGACGAGTAAGCATTCTGCCCCTCGCCGTTTCCATCCTCTCCAATCGTGCCGCCTTCCTTGATTCGTTTTTGTCTTCGCAGGGAAGTGGAGACGCTGGCCCAGCGGGCAGCGAAGAGGGCTAAGGCCTCGACGGGCAGCCAGCCCCTGGCGGGTACCTCAAAGGTGCCGCTGGTGGTAGAGAGCAGCCTGGACAGCAGCCTGCGGCACAGCCCCCGGCTTAGCCCCCAGCGTGCATTCACCACCTACTCCCCATCAACGTGTGCCGTGGTGTGACTTTTTGGTACTGACCTTGTCGTGGCTGCAGGAGGAGGGCAGCAGCAGGAGGAGCCACCAAGGGCCACCCCCACCATGCCGCTCCCATAGACCACACCGCCCCGAGGGGTGTCCCCGGCAAGGGCGCCAGACACCGAGCCCATGTGCACGGAGGAGGAAGTAGACTTGGGCACTGGTGGCCCTATCCCGGCAACATATGTTGGCGGGGAGGGGGCATTTCTTCTCAGCCCAGCATGGGTGAGTCACCTATTTTTCCTTACTCTTCTTTTTTATTGAATCTTGATCTTGGCCCTGCCTCATTTTCTCTTTTGGCATCCAGACCCCCCCCCCCCGGCGGACCAGGAGGACACCAAGACCATCATCACGATGGTCATCGCGGACGCCATGGCCGAGGCTGACAAGGTCGCCGCCGAGGAGGCCGCCGAGACCACGGCCGAGGATGCCGCCAAGGGGCTTGCCGGAGAGATCGGCGAGGCTACCGCCAAGGAGGCCGGCAAGGCCGCTGCCGAGGAGGAGGTGGTTGACGACCAACCCTCCTCGCCCGCTGCCTCCGGCTCAGGCAAATATCTGAAGGTGGGCGATGACTTGTTCGTCCACCTCCCAGGGACGGCGAGCACCAGGGCGCCGGCCGAGGGGGAGGTGTTCGATGATGAAGTGCTCGCCGCCGCCGGGCTCGAGGTCATCGAGGAACCGAGCGCCGGTGGCGGTGGCACCCAGGAGGAGCAGCTTCTTCGGGCCATGGGTGCCAGCTTCTGGAAGCTGCAGGCACTCCATCGCGCCCGTCTGGACAAGGCGAAGTCCAAGGAGGCGGTGGCGGGCAAGGCGGAGGCACACCTCGTGAAGTGTGCCGCCCAGGCGCAGGCCTGGTTCCGCCAGGCCCACAAGGAGCTGAAGACGGCCCAAGGCTAGCTGATGGATCACAAGATGGAGCTTCTCCTGAAGCAGGCCGACATCAAGAAAGGCCAGGAGGCGGTGAGGGAAGAGGCCTCCAAGGCCGAGGCCGCCCGGTCCCAGCGCTAGGCCGAGCTGGACTCTTAGGAGGAGAAGCTCATCACCCGTGAGGCGGCGCTTGCTGCCACACTCCACGGCAAGGACGAGGAGGTCGAGAAGCTTGCCGCGGCGTGGACCCGGGAGCTGGAGCAGAAGCACAAGGAAGCGCTCGATGCCCAAGCTCTGGCCCATGGCGACAAGGTGAAGTAGCTAGAGGTGGAGCGGGATGGCCTGAAGAACAGGACCGGGGACCTGGCGAAGGAGAGTGATATGGCCAACTGCGCCTTGACGATGGCGCAGGAGGACATCCTCGCCAAGGCCGAGCAGCTCTCCCACGCCAACGACTCCATCAAGGACCTGAAGCTGAAGCTGGAGGGTCTCGAGAAGACGCTTTTGGAGGCCAAAGCCTGGGAGGAGGCCCTGACCAAGGGCCTGGAGACGGAGAAGCACCTGCGGAAGGACGATGCCGCCACTTACAAGGATTTCGTGAAGGGCGAGAACCTTTGGATCAGCCGCCTTGCCGACGTCGCCAACAGGACCATTGAGAGGCTGGCTGACATGGGGATGCTAGACATGAGGTACACCCCGGAGCCGAACATTAGCCCCAACACCAGGTTGAACCTGTTCTTTGAGGGCGTCCTTGGAGCCCTGGGGCGATTTAACTCCAACAAGGCGAGCTCCCTAGCCAGCGAGGCCCAGATTCTTTGTCGGGGCACCATGACCAAGGTCCTCACCAAGCTGGCATACTGGAACCCCAACCTTGACTTTGATGCCGCGCTGGATAGCTTGCCGGATGACATAGACCTCATGGTGCTCGGGGAGCATATCGAGCCCATCATCAGCCGCGTTGGCGGAATTCACAGGGTAGAGGGCCAGCGCCGGGATTAGGCACACCGTTTCTTATCGCCGCTGCAGGTTCATTACCAAGACAATGTTTATCCTTAGTTAGAACCGCAGCAACAATTGATGTAATATAACTCTGCAGTGTTTTAAAACGATGCACATTATCTCAATGTTCAACCCCTCCTTGTATGTCCACCCTACGCCAATTGGGCAGGCTTGCCGGCGCGCAAACCCAAACCTCAACGCTTTGAAGGACGGATCTTTTAGCGGCCGGCGGGGTGTGCTTGTTGCCGTGCGAACCACCTTGCCGTTCTCAGCGCGGCCGCTTGAACTGTCGAGCGGACTCAAGATAGAGCGAGAGCGTTGCCAATAGCAGAAGGCCAGCCTGCCATTCTCGACGCAGCCGCTCGATCTATTGAGCAGACTCGAAACAGACCAAGGGTGTTGCCAATAATGGAAGGGACCCACTGCGTGCAGGTTTCTTATACAAAGGAAAGATCTCCGATGAGGATAAACTTATATAAAAAGGAATTACTCAGAGTTTTTGCATGACTTAGCTTTCTTGTCATCGCGCGAACGCTTGCTGTATCCGCTGACGGTGCTGCTCGCTTGGTCGCCTTCTTCCTTGGAAGCCATGGCGACAGAAAAACTGCTGGACTAACGTCCGGACCAGATTCTCACAACTGCGGCCCCCTACCTGGCGCGCCAAAGATGTCGGGGGAAACGACACCTATGGGATCACGGGAATCCCTACTACGGTTGCGGGGCGCGGGGTCGTGAGAAGAGCGGGATCAGCAATCAGCACAAGCACTCGGGTCGTTTACCCAGGTTCAGGCCATGAGGATGCGTAATACCCTAGTCCTGCTTTGGTGTGTATATATGTGTTCTTGGAGTTCTTGAGCTAGCTACGATGAGTGTAACTTGTCCAAGGGTCCGAATCCCTCTCCTGGATGCCTCGGACCTCCTTTTATAGTAAAGGGGATCACCACAGTGGCACATAGGAGGTGGCATCGGTGTACAGTGGCTAAGCTTATCGCTTAGCCATTATGGGACAAGACGGATTAAATGCGCCTCTGAGGTGTCTCCTCGCTTTACCGCCGCCTCGCCCTGCTTCGACACGCGCCCGGGCCAGCAAGGTGATCAACGCCATGTAGGCTGGCAGGCTACTGAGGTAGCGTGGTGGTAGGGCCTTCACGAAGATTTGCATGCCACCACGCAGGCATGTGCTGAGTTAGCCTGGAAGCCTCACGTCGACACGCAGGTGCCTGCCTAGCTGGTGGGCTAGCAGCTGCATGGGAGCGACGGTGGAAACTTGGCGGGTGTGGGCCTGGCTATGGCCCCGCGGATGTCCTCGGCAAGGGCCTTGTCGGGGCCCTGGCAAGGGTCTTGCCGTGGCGTCGTGGTCGTCCCCGGCAAGGATCTTGCCGGAGGTCTTGTGGGTTTCCTCGGCAAGGATCTCGCCGAGGTTTGTCGTCTTCTAATCCTCATCTGACTTGGAGTATTCATGATCTTCATAAAGATCTACATCCATTATGGAGGCGCCTCCCGAGCCTTGGTCCCAACATGGTTGGTGGTGTTGGAAAACCTAGGGCTCAAGGGTGGCGCGCTCTGTTGGCGTCGGGCAAGTTGCCCCGGCAAGGTTCTTGCCGTGGCTGCGAAGGCTGCCCCGGCAAAGGTCTTGCCGGGGGAGTCCACCTTGCCCTCTTGTTCTTTGTGTTTCTGTCTTGGCGTTGCTTTGATCGCCTTGTGGCCTTGGCTATCCTCACCTGCCCTGCTTCGTGTGGTCGTGGTGTGGCTCCGACTGCCCGTGCACAGGTAAAGGGGTATAGAGTAGAACCCCAACTTCTGTACACCGATAGGTACGAGTGGAGCGAGCTGACATGAGGTGGGTGGGAGTGAGGAGGAAGAAGAGCACCCAGGTTTTTTTGGGGGGCGGTGTGCTGGGTGTGGGTAGCGCATCTCATTAACTAAATATATGGGCTTTTAAATTGATTTTACTATTTACTAGGGTGAATGGGCTGTTTTGTCTTGGGCCCAGACAAACAATTACTACTAGTACAGTGGAGACACTCTACAGCTACCCAGAAAAAAATTACTACTAGTACAGTGGATACACTACCGCTTCTGGCTCCTCCTAGGTCATCGAAACGTCTCCCTTTACTGAATGTCGTTATACTTTTGTTCACCGGCATGTGGGCCATGCAGCGTGCGGGCCCAAATGCCATCCACCAAATTAGATGGCAGTATGCAGGCGGAGAGTCACCCCGGTCATAGCGCGGCAGTAATGAGTCATCGTATCACAAAACCCCACCTCCCCGCAGTCTAAGTTTGACAGACGAAGCAACCATCATTTCACTCTTCGCTGAATCCCCTTCTCCCACACCGTCTTGAAGAAAGGCAACACTTGCATCTGCCACTGTTCTTCTCTCCCAACGAAGGGAAGGTAAGCGTATCCGTGATGTTGGTATATTTTCGTTCAGAGAAAAAAAGAACTTTTGCAAAGTAGTAACCGATCCTCACTATCTTTTCTGTTTCATTGTCATTGGGATTGTGTTTTCAGTGGTCTCCTAGTATTCGTCAGTTTCATGATGGACCAAGGAGAACCAGGCAAAGATCGGTCGATATTGGAGCAGACGCGGGAGGCTGTTCCCCGCGAGACAGAGAGCTCCAAGAAGATGGAGGCAGCCACCGAGCCGACCCCAGATACGCTCACGGCCACTACTGAGATGGTCAATGCCACGTTTGAGGTTATAGCCCACGTGGCACTGCAGGAGCAGTTTTCCCCCTTCGAGGATGTGCCCCCCCCCCCCCCCCCCCCCCCGCTGAGCTGCCCAAGGTGATTTTCTTCTTTGCTGATCTCGATTGTGGTTTTTCATCCAAGTATTTGGTGATGAATAATGCAAAATTTTATTAGCTTCGATGCCATGCTATACATAGTGGTTTAAATTACTTGTGTTTCTTATACTGGAAAGTAATTCAGAATTTGTTTATGTTTCAATTAGAGCCCTGATGCAGACAAGGATTGTGTGGTTGTACATGTCACTCGGATGACTTGAATATACGCACTGGGAAAATAGAGTTCTTAGGCTATTGGATCCTGGAAGCCATTTGAGCTTATACCAATGTCGAGTTGTATTCCAGTCTCATCATTGTTAGGCGTGTTGTCCAGGGTGTACTGAAGCACAAGAAGTTCAAAGCTACTCCCTCGTTTGTGAGGCATACTGTTCTTGTCAAACTTACATAGGAAGATGACGTGGCATGCCTCCACAAACAAGTTTATGAGTGGCAAGGCCACAAGGTTGTCTTCATGAAGGTTCACAGGATTGAGCTGCTGCCGGACGTCCTTGATGATGTTCATGGCAAGGTCCGTCTTGTGTCCAGCCCAAATTAGATCGAGGCATGAAATAGTTGCCCCAGCTAGTGTTTTAGAGTAGTTTGGATTGTGTCTAATTATCCGAACCTTGCCTGTTATCGAGCCCTCTAGGGCTAGTACTCTGTTTGAATCCGTCTATGGGAACTACTGCTACTTTTGTGTGCCCGTGAATCATGTGAGAACCATCATAATTGTTGTCAAAACAGATGCGTCCTCACTAGTTTTTTCATGAATATGGCATGGTAAGACATAAGTTGTCACGGTTTATCATACGAGCAGTGTATGTTTGATGAAATAGAGTACTCATTCGAGAACTATGTGCCGACGTATACATAAGTACTTGTAAACATTGTTGGTGCTACACCACTTGTAAGCAGGTGTGCAAAACACGGCACATTGGCTCAGCTCGCTTCAACACTAGGCTATCGACCAGCTAACAATCAACGATCTGTTGTCTGACATATAAGGAACTATGTATCTTGTTACAGTGGTTCATGCAGTTAACTGAGGCCAGAATGTAAATTCCGAATGTTCACGCGCTAGTCCATCATTCATGTGGAACACTCACATTAAACTCGGCTTCATAAAAAACTTGTCATGCGGTCTTATTATAGTGTTCTCGGAATAATATTTTATAAGTGGCATAAAAATGTTCTTGGAATGGCTTGCAACTTGTCATGCGGTCTTATTATAGTGTAGATAGAGCGTCTGCCAAGTTTCATCGCATTCGGAGTTCGTTTGACTGCCCAACCGTTAGACATATAACGGTACCGCTGTCGGTACCTTCGTCGGATGTTCTCGGTCTCCGAAACCGTGCGGGTCACACTTCTTCCCCTCTCTTCTCAGCCGAGGCCCTCTTCACAGCCCACTAGACCCACCTACCTACCCCCTCCGCTCCGGAACCGTCCGATGGCGATCGAACGGCTCCGAAATAGCCTCAAACCCCCCAGCCCTAGCCCCTCCTGCTATATATGGACACCCCTCCTTCCATTTTGGCAGCCAAGCCCCCTCCTCGAGCCTCGCGCCACCAAACTCCCTCCGTTTCTGCGCCCGGCTAGCCTCTCTCCGCCACTTGGCCTCCTCCCGCGCCGCCACCTCGCCGCCCAGACGCGCCCGCGGCCAACCCAGATGCGCCATGTCACTCCAGCCCCGCTCCCCGCCGCCGCAGTCCGCGGAACCCAGGCGCGGCCCGCCCCGGGCCCGATCTGGGCCGCACCAGGGCCCGCGCGCGCCGCCGCTCGCCCGTCCTTGCGCCCCGCTGCCCGCTCGTCCCTCTGCTCCAGCGCCTCCCCGCCGCCTCGCAGAACCTCCCCGGAGCGCCGCCTCCCGCCGTCCGCGACCCCGTCGCCGGAGCGCCCGTGCTGCCCTGCCAGGTCGCCGCCTCCCTCTCTCTCCCGTCTCCTTCCTCTTATTCTCTCTCTCTCTCTCTCAGATCCCTCTCTCTCCCTTTCCAGGAACTGCCGCCGCCGCCCTAGGTCTCGCCGCCGATGCCGGGAACGGGTCCCCGACCACGACCTCCACCGGATCCGGCCACCTGCGGCCCCGTTCCGGCCTCCCCGCGCCTCCCCATCGCCGTTGACCGCCGTCCTCCGTCGCTGTTGGATGCTGGCGCCGCCAGCCTTGTCCCCGTTCGGGAGAGGCCACGACTGCGTCGCTCCTGGGCCGCGTCGCCAGCGCCAGGAGGGCCCAGCCTCCTCCGCGTCGCCAGGCCCAGCCGGAGCCTCTCCCTCCTCGCCATCTTGGGCTAGGCCCATGGGTGAGCTCCCCACAGCCCCTCCTGTTCAGCCCGCAGTGCACCAGATTCGGCCCGTTCATGTTTTTTTTCAGATTCTGCGAATTTAGGTTTATTCCGAGGATTTACAGTTTTACAGAAAAGTCCCTAGTCTTCATGCATTTAATAACTCATCAACCATGCATCGGATTAAAATAATTTATACATGTAAAATGCTCAGAAAATTGTGTAGATTAATAATATGTCATTTTCATTCCATGTTAAAATGTTTAACTTGTTGTTTATTCAAATTTGCTCCTATGCCATGTTAAAATGCTTTAATTCATAACTAAATAACCGTAGCTTCGAATTTAATAAACTTTATATGTATTTGGGGTGGAAAAATGTCTACTTTAACATGGTGCACTTTGTTTTTCCATTTAACAACATTAAAATTGTGTTTAGGTCAGAACAGTACCAAATCCATAATTCGCATATGGGGATTTTCGGAATTGTTGTTTTGTTGTTCCGGCCTCATTTAAACTTGCCTAGATAGGTAGTTTTCATATGTTTCACCTCTTGCCATGTTTAACAACATTTAATATTGTTTGGTAGCTTAAACGAGATGAACTAAATAATTGTTGTGGTGTTTTGTCAATATGCAACTCGTTGCATATTGAGCTCCACTTAATTTGTAGTGATGTTTGTTGTACTTTGCCATGCCATGCCTCATTAACCGGACATGCATCATACTTGGTTGTGCATCGTGCCATGTCTATGTGATGGTTGTTTACCATATTGTTTGTTTCTTTCCGGTGTTGCTTCTCGATAGTTCCTGTTTCGTTGTGATAGTGAGGATTCGTTCGTCTACGGTTGGTTCGGCTTCATCCGTTCGTCTTCTTCATGGATTCATTCTTCTTCCTTGCGGGATTTCAGGCAAGATGACTGCTACCCTGGATCTCACTACTATCATTGCTATGCTAGTTGCTTCGTTCTATCGCTTTGCTGCGCTACCCATCATCTGTTTGTCGAGCCATCCCATGTTGCCATGAACCTCTAACCTTTGACACCTTTCCTATGCAAACCACTGTTTGGCTATGTTACCGCTCTTGCTCAGCCCCTCTTATAGCGTTGCTAGTTGCAGGTGAAGTTGAAGATTTCTCCATGGTGGACAGGATTTTGGTTGGGATATCACAATATCTCTTATATTATTAATGCATCTATATACTTGGTAAAGGGTGGAAGACTCGGCCTTTTGCCTAGTGTTTTGTTCCACTCTTGCCGCCCTAGTTTCCGTCATACCGGTGTTATGTTCCCGGATTTTGCGTTCCTTACGCGGTCGGGTGATTTATGGGACCCCCTTGACAGTTCGCTTTGAATAAAACTCCTCCAGCAAGGCCCAACCTTGGTTTTACCATTTGCCTCACCACCACCTATCCCTTTCCCTTGGGTTGGCCAACCTGAGGGTCATCTTTATTTTAGCCCCCCCGAGCCAGTGCTTGTCTAAGTGTTGGTCCGAACCGAGCGATGTCCGGCGCCCCCTGGGCAATCAGGGTCTATGCCAACCCGACGTCTTGCTCATCCGGTGTGCCCTGAGAACGAGATATGTGCAGCTCCTATCGGGATTTGTCGGCGCATCGGGCGGCTTTGCTGGTCTTGTTTTACCATTGTCGAAATGTCTTGTAAACCGGGATTCGGAGTCTGATCGGGTCTTCCTGGGAGAAGGTCTATTCCTTCGTTGATCGCGAGAGCTTGTCATGGGCTAAGTTGGGACACCCCTGCAGGGTATAATCTTTCGAAAGCCGTGCCTGCGGTTATAGGCAGATGGGAATTTGTTAATGTCCGGTTGTAGATAACTTGACACCAGATCCGAATTAAAATGCATCAACCGTGTGCGTAGCCGTGATGGTCTCTTTTCGGTGGAGTCCGGAAAGTGAACACGGTTTCTGGGTTATGTTTGACGTAAGTAGGAGTTCAGGATCACTTCTTGATCATTACTAGTTGACGACCGTTCCTTTTGCTCTCTTCTCGCTCTTATTTGCGTATGTTAGCCACCATATATGCTTAGTCGTTGCTGCAACCTCACCACTTTACCCCTTCCTTTCCCTTTAAGCTTTGCTAGTCTTGATACCCATGGTAATGGGATTGCTGAGTCCTCGTGGCTCACAGCTTACTACAACAACAGTTGCAGGTACAGGTTATGCGATGATCATGACGTGAGAGCGATGCTTGCTTGTGTTGAGTTCCACTTCTGCTTCTTCAATTAGGGGATAGGTTCCAGGTCGGCAGCCTGGGCTAGCAGGGTGGATGTCATTTGAGTTTCTATTTGTGATTCATCCGTAGTCGGATGATGCTCTTATGTATTGTGATGTTGTATGTGTGTGGCATTGTATGCCTTATGTATGTATCCCCATCTATTATGTAATGTTGATGTAATGATATCCACCTTGCAAAAGCATTTCAATATGCGGGTCTATCCTTGGTGGGACCTTCGAGTTCCTTTTGGATAGGGTCGCATATTGGGCGTGACAAGTTGGTATCAGAGCCTCGACCGACCATAGGAGCCCCCTTGATTGTTGGCCATTGTTGAGTCTAGAAGAAAACTATTTTGGGTCTTAGGATTATATATATCGGAGAGTAGGATTCTTTTTACTCCTCAGCCCCTTCGTCGCTCTGGTGAGGTCTCCTGACGTAGATGTTTTGTCTTTCCTCTCCTCAAATTTCACTCAAAAAATTTTTTTAGGATCACGCGGGTATCTTGGAATCGTTCGATGGTTTTGTGACGAGAACATTGTTCTTGGTGCCTCCTGTCTATTTATGTGGCTTTGACCCGGGGAGTCGAGCTCTGAGGTGTTGTCGTCACAATTTTATCGTTGCAGTTCTGGAATACCTGAGATTTGCCGACATCGAAAATCTCTTTTATGCAGTTGTTGGTGAGATAACCCCGATAACCCAGTACTGGGGCGAGCTCGGGAGTATTGCCATAACTCGTATAACGGATGCTTTTCGAAGGTTGAGGTACACGATTTCCGAAGGTTTCTTGGTTATGTGTTGACGGATGGATACAGCTGGATGTAGGATTGTTAGTTTGGGTGAGATATATTGCTTCCCCTGTATCCCCAACACCAGATTGCATAACCAGAAAGTTTCGGGAGTTTTATAGGTGGGAATTCAAGTAGCTCCTAGAATATCTTTTCGACAGATGCATGATATGAGATTGGGGTTCGACGTCTAGTGGTCCGCCTTTCCACGGTCGTTTTTACTGTGGTCTCGTTGTGTCTTAAAGAACCCTTGGCTATGCTGGTTCGGGGACACTTCGTATGTCATGTGCACTGCCTTGTACATGATGGTGATGTACAATCGAGCCCGTGTGGGCCCCACCACGAAAACTTCGGACGGAATCTCTATCATATGTTTGTTCTGGCTTATTTCTGCAAGCCAATCCTTTGTTTTGTTTTATTTGTGGTATTCGAGTTGCTTCGAGTCAAATGTTGAATCCATACCTTTCTTAAATGGTGTTCTCATATTTCTATGGGAGTACTAATCCTTTTGATCATCGAGTTTGTCATGTTAATTCTTTTCCAACCGGTGCGCTTCTCTTCGAGATGAACCCATCATTCTCCCCATCCGCAAGATCAATTCTAAGTTTTCTCAACGGTGTTTGTTTCGTTCATCCCAAGTTGTCTTTGTTTTTACCCACCCTCCCACCCCTTTTCTTCAAGGACCCATATTTCTTAATCAAGTATCCATTTATTCATGTGAAGTCTCTTCACTCTTTTCAATCAATGTTTTGATCCGGCTATCCCTCGTGAAGATGCTCACGAGCTTCAAGTTCATCATTCTTCATTCTCGTATTCTTCTCTAGTGGATCCAATTCAAGCTTTCGATATTCATCATATTCCTTTCCTTGTTCCTAATGCTCTCTCATGTCGATGCACCTCTTAATTGCTCACCTCTTGCTATTCATGTGATCCGGAGTGTTTGAACATACCTCAGAAGACTTGTGTTTCCATTCTCAATCCGTTCAAGATATTTCGAGGTTGTTATCTCATTCAAGTCATTTAATTCAACCGGTGCAATCCCCCCTTTCAATCAATTGCTCAACGATGTTTCTTTTGAGTGGGCCCTAACCCACAGGTCTTTTCCCAGGATCTTACCTGACTCTTCTAATTATTCCGGAGCCATTCCTAATTCTTTTCAAAGTGTGACATAAGAATGAATTTTCATCAGTCATTTTCCTTATCCAAGATCGCTTTCAGAATATTTTCATCGTTGGTTCATCATTTCTATTCTTCTTTGTCCCGGAGCATCTCAACAATTTATGGTGGTGTTTCTCATCGTCATTTCTCGGATCTTGAAGACCGAAGAAGGATTTCCCTTAAATCTTGGGCCGTTCTCTTGAAGATTCATGGTTCTAGCTTCATGCTATCCTCATAATTGTTTTCATTGTGAGATTTCTATTCTTACCATCCGGAGCATTTCATGAGTTGTTTCCATTTCTTTCCTCCGAAGGCCATCATGTCATAATTCTTCATTCTCAGCGTGTAGCTATCGTTCTACAAATCTTACCGGTGCATTGTTCAAATATCCTCTAATCAGGTCATGATCTCTTCGTTCTCATGTATCTAAATCCCCTCAAGTATCTTCATTTGTTTTCCAATTCTTCCCGGTGAATTGTGCCTTTGCTACTTTCATTTTCAATTCTTACGGTGGTTCGTTCAAGATTTCACTTCCTTCGTTATCATATCAATTCATTCGTTGTTTCCAAATCCTACCGGTGGTTCCATCAATACCTTCTCAAGTTTATGCTATATCTCTCTTAATTCTTTGTACGAGAATAAGTAGTATGCCAAATCCGTTGCTTGTCATCAATTTAAATTGGTGAAGGATAGGCATGACATAATTCTTATTCTTGTTTCATCCAAGTGATTAATTCCTTCTTCCAGAGATTGTTCATGATGAAGTATTTCTCGGTTCTAGTGTTTCATCTTTTCTTTTCCGGAGTTCCAAGTTTTCCGCATTATCTCATCGCGAAACTCCATCTATATCATTGCAAGGCTTCACCTTGTGTTTTCAACTTCTCCTTCTTTTTATCATCCTTTCATTACCGGAGTTCTTCATGGAGGCTCAACATGGTGGTTCATCAAGGATTTTTTTCATTCTTCAATTGTTCTTCAAGATTTCTCTTGAAGTTAAGATCAGCCAAGCTATACTCAAAAGTAAACATGGTGCTCAACACATGTTTTGTTTTGAGGCGTTCAAGCATTCTTCATCTTGCATTCCGAAGTGCAATTCTTTCTACCTTATCTTTTGTGGTGGTGTTATATCACTCTTGACAATTTCCTTCATGTTTCATGATTCACATGTTGTCAAGAATGAGGTATTTTAAATCCATCAATCTTTTGTTGGAGTTATCTTGGTATAGATTTCACCTAAAGCCTTCCCTAAGGAATGTTGCTATTTGTGGTGCTTATCAATGATCCAAGTTTCCTCCTATTCTCTCATTAAAAGAAGTTTTCATCTCTTCGTTGATCTCAAACAAGCAATTGTTTTTCGTTAGTGGCAGGTTGTCACCTCATAATTTTGAGATGTTTTCCATAAGCCCACTACAAGCTTATCCTTTCATTGTTGTTAATCCAACAACTCCATTCTAGCATTTCCTGTAAGCATGCTCTTTCAAGATCAAGTTTTCCTCCGTTCATTCAGTTCCATTCGTACATTTCTTCCGGAGGCTTTGTGATGTTGCTCTCTTCACTCATCTTCTCGAATTGAGGATCATGTTCTTTTCGTGCTTATCCATTTAACCGGAGTGTTGTGTCCTCATTCAAGTTCTTTCATCGTATCAAGTTTTGCCTCTCTTTTCAACATGAGTGTTGTCTGAAATCCTTCTTACCCATTGTGCCATTCTTTCAATAGTTTCGGAGGTAGTGTGTTGTTGATTTCATCAAGTATCATCCCTTCTTCTCAAGTTCATGTCCTATTCTTTCCATTTACAGTCGGAGTGCTGCCCAAATTATATCAATCTTATCCATTCTCTATCTAGTTTTAACCAGAGTGGTTTCAAATTCTATCTTGTCCATTAAACTCTTGATTCATGCCTTTGCAACCTTCAAGTTATTGTATTGTTCCTTGTTCCTCTTTTCTAACGGATTGTTTGCAATCTCGTTCATCTCTGTTGTACTCTTTCTTTTAAATTGCTCAACCTCTCAAGGTTCATGGTTTCACTCATTTCTCGAAGAAGCAACTTAGCTTTACCTCTTCTCTTCCTCTTCCTTTTCCCTTCGGTGCCATCCTAGATCTCGGGACGAGATCCTCTCGTAGTGGTGGAGTGTTGTAACGCCCCGGATACAACTTTCCATATTCGTAACTCCAACTCTTGCCTTTTCCGGAGATGCTATATGATATTTCCTTCGTGGTTGGGTTTTTGTCGTTTGTTTTGCATTTTGTTCTTGTTATGCATCTCGTCTCATGTCATCATTCGTATTGCATTGGCATTGTTTTTATAAAACTTGCATCCGTTCGGGTTTCCCCGGTTCTCTCTGTTGTCCGTTCTGAGCCCGACCACACTCGCACGCGCCCGCGGCACCTCCGAAATCATATTTTATAAGTGGCATAAAAATGTTCTCGGAATGGGTTGCAACTTGTCATGCGGTCTTACTATAGTGTAGACAGAGCGCCTGCCAAGTTTCATCGCATTCGGAGTTCGTTTGACTGCCCAACCGTTAGACATATAGCGGTACCGCTGTCGGTACCTTCGTCGGATGTTCTCGGTCTCCAAAACCGTGCGGGTCGCACTTCTTCCCCTCTCTTCTCAGCCGAGGCCCTCTTCACAGCCCACTAGACCCACCTACCTACCCCCCTCCGCTCCGGAACCGTCCGATGGCGATCGAACGACTCCGAAACGGCCTCAAACCCCCCAACCCTAGCCCCTCCTGCTATATATGGACACCCCTCCTTCCATTTTTGGCAGCCAAGCCCCCTCCTCGAGCCCCACGCCACCAAACTCCCTCCGTTTCCGCGCCCGGCTAGCCTCTCTCCGCCACTTGGCCTCCTCCCGCGCCGCCACCCTCGCCGCCCAGACGCGCCCGCGGCCAACCCGGACGCGCCACGTCGCTCCAGCCCCGCTCCCCGCCGCCGCAGTCCGCGGAACCCAGGCGCGACCCGCCCTGGGCCCGATCTGGGCCGCACCAGGGCCCGCGCGCACCGCCGCTCGCCCGTCCCTGCGCCCCGCCGCCCGCTCATCCCTCTGCTCCAGTGCCTCCCCGCCGCCTCGCAGAACCTCCCCGCAGCGCCGCCTCCCGCCGTCCGCGACCCCGTCGCCGGAGCGCCCGTGACGCCTTGCCAGGTCGCCGCCTCCCTCTCTCTCCCGTCTCCTTCCTCTTCTTCTCTCTCTCTCTCTCTCTCTCTCAGATTCCTCTCTCTCCCTTTCTAGGAACTGTCGCCGCCGCCCTAGGTCTCGCCGCCGACGCCGGGAACGGGTCCCCGACCACGACCTCCACCGGATCCAGCCACCTGCGGCCCCGTTCCGGCCTCCCCGCGCCTCCCCATCGTCGTTGACCGCCGTCCTCCGTCGCTGTTGGATGCTGGCGCCGCCAGCCTTGTCCCTGTTCGGGAGAGGCCACGACCGCGTCGCTCCTGGGCCGCGTCGCCAGGCCCAGCCGGAGCCTCTCCCTCCTCGCCATCTTGGGCTAGGCCCATGGGTGAGCTCCCCACAGCCCCTCCTGTTCAGCCCGCAGTGCACCAGATTCGGCCCGTTCATGTTTTTTTTCAGATTCTACGAATTTAGGTTTATTCCGAGGATTTACAATTTTACAGAAAAGTCCCTAGTCTTTATGCATTTAATAACTCATCAACCATGCATCGGATTAAAATAATTTATACATGTAAAATGCTCAGAAAATTGTGTAGATTAATATATGTCATTTTCATTCCATGTTAAAATGTTTAACTTGCTGTTTATTTAAATTTGCTCCTATACCATGTTAAAATGCTTTAATTCATAACTAAATAACCGTAGCTCTGAATTTAATAAACTTTATATGTATTTGGGGTGGAAAAATGCCTAGTTTAACATGGTGCACTTTGTTTTGCTGTTTAACAAAATTAAAATTGTGTTTAGGGCAGAACAGTACCAAATCTATAATTCGCATATGGGGATTTTCGGAATTGTTGTTTTGTTGTTCCGGCCTCATTTAAACTTGCCTAGATAAGTAGTTTTCATATGTTTCACCTCTTGCCATGTTTAACAACATTTAATATTGTTTGGTAGCTTAAACGAGATGAACTAAATAATTGTTGTGGTGTTTTGTCAATATGCAACTCGTTGCATATTGAGCTCCACTTAATTTGTAGTGATGTTTGTTGTACTTTGCCATGCCATGCCTCATTAACCGGACATGCATCATACTTGGTTGTGCATCGTGCCATGTCTATGTGATGGTTGTTTACCATGTTGTTTGTTTCTTTCTGGTGTTGCTTCTCGATAGTTCCTGTTTCGTTGCGATCGTGAGGATTCGGTCGTCTACGGTTGGTTCGGCTTCATCCGTTCGTCTTCTTCGTGGATTCGTTCTTCTTCCTTGCGGGATTTCAGGCAAGATGACCGCTACCCTGGATCTCACTACTATCATTGCTATGCTAGTTGCTTCGTTCTATCGCTTTGCTGCGGTACCCATCATCTGTTTGTTGAGCCATCCCATGTTGCCATGAACCTCTAACCTTTGACACCTTTCCTATGCAAACCACTGTTTGGCTATGTTACCGCTCTTGCTCAGCCCCTCTTATAGCATTGCTAGTTGCAGGTGAAGTTGAAGATTTCTCTATGGTGGACAGGATTTTGGTTGGGATATCACAATATCTCTTATATTATTAATGCATCTATATACTTGGTAAAGGGTGGAAGACTCGGCCTTTTGCCTAGTGTTTTGTTCCACTCTTGCCGCCCTAGTTTCCGTCATACCGGTGTTATGTTCCCGGATTTTGCGTTCCTTACGCGGTCGGGTGATTTATGGGACCCCCTCGACAGTTCGCTTTGAATAAAACTCCTCCAGCAAGGCCCAACCTTGGTTTTACCATTTGCCTCCACCACCTATCCCTTTCCCTTGGGTCGGCCAACCTGAGGGTCATCTTTATTTTAGCCCCCCCCCCCCCGGGCCAGTGCTTGTCTAAGTGTTGGTCCGAATCGAGCGATGTCTGGCGCCCCCTGGGCAATCAGGGTCTATGCCAACCCGACGTCTTGCTCATCCGGTGTGCCCTGAGAACGAGATATGTGCAGCTCCTATCGGGATTTGTCGGCGCATCGGGCGGCTTTGCTGGTCTTGTTTTACCATTGTCGAAATGTCTTGTAAACCGAGATTCCGAGTCTGATCGGGTCTTCCTGGGAGAAGGTCTATTCCTTCGTTGATCGCGAGAGCTTGTCATGGGCTAAGTTGGGACACCCCTGTAGGGTATAATCTTTCAAAAGCCATGCTTGCGGTTATAGGCAGATGGGAATTTGTTAATGTCCGGTTGTAGATAACTTGACACCAGATCCGAATTAAAATGCATCAACCGTGTGTGTAGCCGTGATGGTCTCTTTTCGGCGGAGTCCGGAAAGTGAACACGGTTTTTGGGTTATGTTTGACGTAAGTAGGAGTTCAGGATCACTTCTTGATCATTACTAGTTGATGACCGTTCCTTTTGCTCTCTTCTCGCTCTTATTTGCGTATGTTAGCCACCATATATGCTTACTCGCTGCTGCAACCTCACCACTTTACCCCTTCCTTTCCCTTTAAGCTTTGCTAGTCTTGATACCCATGGTAATGGGATTGCTGAGTCCTCGTGGCTTACAGATTACTACAACAACAGTTGCAGGTACAGGTTATGCGATGATCATGACGCGAGAGCGATGCTTGCTTGTGTTGAGTTCCTCTTCTGCTTCTTCGATCAGGGGATAGGTTCCAGGTCGGCAGCTTGGGCTAGCAGGGTGGATGTCGTTTGAGTTTATGTTTGTGATTCATCCGTAGTCGGATGATGCCCTTATGTATTGTGATGTTGTATGCGTGTGGCATTGTATGCCTTATGTATGTATCCCCATCTATTATGTAATGTTGATGTAACGATATCCACCTTGCAAAAGCGTTTCAATATGCGGGTCTATCCTTGGTGGGACCTTCGAGTTCCTTTTGGATAGGGTCGCATATTGGGCGTGATAGGTAGGGTGTGAAGAACACATATGTGTGTGCGTCTACCTGCAGATAGACGGTGGGTGCGAGAGGACTCGGGAGAGTCGTGACTCGTGAGGGTGTGTGTGTGTGTGCATGAGAGAGAGGGGGCACATATCAATGCAATTCATGTGTCCGTAAATCATTATCCGACAA
This sequence comes from Triticum aestivum, assembly GCF_018294505.1. Lineage (NCBI taxonomy): Eukaryota > Viridiplantae > Streptophyta > Magnoliopsida > Poales > Poaceae > Triticum > Triticum aestivum. The sequence goes on along the minus strand of NC_057795.1, from coordinate 296,043,838 downwards.
ACGTTCGCCACAAGCCTTTTCCCGATGAACACCGTAAGAACCGTTAGATCGGCATCCGACAGTGTCAGTTTTGCCATGTCATTTAACAGAACAGCCACTCCTCCTACACACAAATCTTCCACGTGAGTGTTAGCAACTGCCGTATGCTCCCTCCGTTCCAAAATGCAGTTCATATAGCTTTATTGAAAATTCGAACCTCGCAAACTTTTACCGAGTTTTCGTGTACCAAATTGCACATATAGAATACCCAGTATATATCATTTCATTCATCTTCGAGAGGTAACTATAAAGATGGGGAAGGAGTCTACAAAGAAAGACTATCGTATCACCTACAGCAATTTCAACCATCCTTTGGTGAGGAGGAATATCATAGGAACTCTATATGATATGATTTTTATAGGATTTTTTCCTTTAGAGCCTATTGGTTCATAGGAATAGATTCATATACTCCACATTTCAAAGGAAATAAACATGATATCATTTTTATAGCTTTAGAGCCACTTGGTTCACTTGAATGGATTCCTATACTCCCATAATTTCAAAGGAAAATAAATATTAGTGTATATTCAATAGAAAAGTTCCTATGATATGAACCAAATTACATCTCTTTTCTAATCCCTCCTCATAGGAATTGAGATACATGTCATCTCTAGATTCAATAGAAAAGTTCCTATGATGTGAACCAAATGACATCTCTTTTCCAATCCCTACTCATAGGAATTGAGATACTCCATGTCATCTCTTTCCCTACAACTTCCATGTATACATCTTCTATTCCTAAATAGCTAGTACAACCAACTAGTAGCTTTTTTCCAAGACATGCAACTATGGCACAAGAACTATATAGTGTGCAAATATTTTTGAAAGATGGTCACTGGATGAAGCTAATCCGACAGTGCAGAGATGGAAAATCCGAGCACTACTAGCCGTTGGATATCATCAACATTCCACCAGATTCTGCCACATGTACAATTTAGAAGACTCCATGGTTGAACTTAAGCATAATGCACAAACCTCAAAACACAAGCACTTCTCCTTTGTTCTAGAATCTTCCATATCATAATTGCCCAAAAAAATTCTAAATGAATTGCCATTATTTGTTTTTTACTTTATTCTTTAGAATGCACAACCCCATTGTCGGTGTCAAAACCGGCGGATCTCGGGTAGGGGGTCCCGAACTGTGTGTCTAGGCGGATGGTAACAGGAGACAAGGGACACGATGTTTTTACCCAGGTTCGGGCCCTCTCGATGGAGGTAAAACCCTACTCCTTCTTGATTGATATTGATGATATGGGTAGTACAAGAGTGGATCTACCACGAGATCAAGGAGGCTAAACCCTAGAAGCTAGCCTATGGTATGATTGTTGTAATGGTTGTGTGTCCTATGGACTAAAGCCCTCCGGTTTATATAGACACCGGAGAGGGCTAGGGTTACACAGAGTCGGTTACAATGGTAGGAGATCTACGTATCCGTATCGCCAAGCTTGCCTTCCACGCCAAGGAAAGTCCCATCCGGACACGGGATGGAGTCTTCAATCTTGTATCTTCGTAGTCTTGGAGTCCGGCTGACGATGATAGTCCGGCTGTCCGGACACCCCCTAGTCCAGGACTCCCTCAGTAGCCCCCGAACCAGGCTTCAATGACGATAAGTCCAGCGCGTATATAGTCTTCGGTGTTGCAAGGCGGGTTCTCCTCCACATTCCGTGTGTTTGCCGAACAGTATCCGGCTTCCTTATCAATGTTGCGCTTCTTGGCTTCCACGCCCAATAATGGCCATCTTCCACGCGTCGCATGAATGCGAAAAGCCAGGGTATCTTTTATGTTTTACCTCCTAGCTATGCAAATAATCTGGCTATAAGAGAGGCAAGAATCCAGATCCAAATCACACCATATTCCTTCCGCGAGTACTCATCGGAGCGCCTCCGACCAAAAATCCATTCCATCATGGACCGTCGACACGGCTCCTCCTCTCGCGCTCCCAGCCCACTGCCAGGAGACTGGCGGAGATGTTCTGTACTGCACAGCGAGCTGGTGACGCTCCAAGCAAAGGGATATCTCCCTCCGGCCTTCATGGTCCCGGTTCGAGCCGGGTTGGCCACCTACCAAGGTGGGAAGCAAGCGGAGGCTACCCCAAGTCCCAACAAAGGGGAGCGGGTATGCTTCGTCCCCTATCTGATAAGGGGGCTCGGATTTCCTATACATCCGTTCCTCCGCGGGCTCCTGGAGTTCTACGGACTCCAGCTCCATCACCTCACGCCTGCCTCTATCCTGCATATCGCGGGCTTCGTAGATCTTTGTGAGCTATTTCTGGGCATCGAGCCCCATTTTGCACTGTGGAAGAGGTTGTTCTGCCTCGTACCCCGCTCTCACGAGGGGTCCATATATCAAGTGGGCGGCGCCGAAATATGGCGCATTTTCGGGACCGGATATCCATCCGGAACCCCTAAGAAGGCGTCCGAAGACTGGCCTTCGGAATGGTTTTTACATAGAAGACACTCCGCTGCCGGACCCTGTTTGGATCGGCCTCCCGGAGTTCAGTACTGCTCCTCTGAAGAAACACCTTAGTTGGCGTCCGCGGAGCCCCCAACTGGAGGAAGACAAGAGCGTCCATTATTTGATGGGCCGGATAAGGTTACTGGCCCATTCCGGGTTGACCATGATTGGAGTCATGGCAACATGCATTATGCGGGGGGTGCAGCCACTACAATACAGGGGCCACCCCATGTGGGATTTCAACGGGGAGGACGATGCCACCCGTCATGGCCGCAAAGGGCCGGGTTCGGCCGAGGACCCGGCGAAGATCTTGTCCGGCCTGTACAAGGGGGAGAAGGAGGACTTCCTCCAGACGAACCCGTTGAATGGGTTCTCCATGAATAACCCTCGGCGTTGGGTAAGCGAACACTTTACGTGCCCGACCATGGTTTCAAAGTTTAAGTTTCTTATATTATGTTTTTTGACGCAGGAGCTGTGTTGGGTTGTAGAGGACATGCTAAGTCCAGCTCCGCAACCCGAGGATCCAGAGAGATCCCAGGATCCGGCCTCCGAAGAGGATCCGGACATAAAGGTGGAGCTAATCGACGGGGTGTTCCACCAGCTCAGCATGGATAATGCTTTAGTTGCCATTACGGCTGACTACCTCGGACTATATCCGGCTTCGCAGGTGATTGTGACCGAAGTCCCGACACCATTATTTCTTCCTTGCTCATTTCTGACCTTCGCATACGATGGTGTTTTGCAGGAAGCGCCTTCAAGGCGGGAAGCCGAGCCCGCGGCGGTTGACCAACAAAGGCCAGTCTGGATCAGTAGGCGGAAGAGGAGCGCGGCGCGGATTGAAACGTCGCCGCAAAGGTATAGCTCACAATTCATTATTTGGAGCAACGCTCCTAGGAAGCGTTTGAGTGCTCATGACTTTTGTAGGAGAAAAGGCGCCCGCCGGACTGCGGGCATAGAGGTTGCCAATCCAACCTCTACCAGCCAGGCTTCAGCACCTGGTCTGGAGGGGGAGGCGAGCGCAAGGCGCGAGCCGGACACTCCTCCAACGGAGGATGCCGACAGACTGTCCGCCACCAAGTCTGAGGTGGAGAGCGCCATGAACCACAGGCACCGCCGGACAGTATTTCGTGACGCGTGCTTCTCCCCTGAGGCATTGAATGCCTTTAACGTGGAGGACGCGCACCTCCGTGCTGCTCAAGATGGTTTTACCAGAGCCACGGAGCAGTATGTAAAAGACATACGGGTAAGAGAATTTAATAGTTGTATATGCCAGTAGCCCCCGAGACTTAAAGTAGTTATATTAACTGATTTAAGGATCATTTGAAACGTAGGATCTTACGGAGAAGAATACCCAACTATCTTAGGAGCTGCAAGAGTGCAAGGCCCAACTCGAGGCCGCACTTGCTGCCGCAGGAGGAAACACAGAGACCCCTCCTGGTAACACATTATTTTAAAAATATAAGCGGTGTGCGGCATGCGCGCAAGTCTAATAATGACATTGCAGGTGCTGCCGGACAAGATCCGAACAGGCAAGAACTACTGCGCCAGCTGAAGGCCGACGAGAGGGTGCTGAATAAAGTGCAGCACGAAAGGAACAAGCTCCAGGATGCCCACGCCCAGCTCGGAGAAGAGCTGAAAGGTGTTCGGGCCGAGCTGTCTGGCTCCGTTAAGGAGAATCATCGGCTTTATCGCGGCATCTATAGTAAGTGCTTGAGCGAACTCCTTTGAAAAGAAGAGTTCAGCGAGGAAGCAATTGACAAAATATGTCTATAGGTATACTCACAGGTCGCCCTGCGGAGGAGATGCCCGTATCAACGGGTGATCAACTTCCCGAACTGTTGCAGCTGCTCGAACGAGTTCGGCAGGCAATGAGCGGCGGCGTCCAGGCTTTATGTCCGGCCCTTTCCCTGCCCGAGGGCCTTGGGGAGCTTGTGGAGAAGCTTCAGGGAATGCGGCAGCGCTTCCGTTTATGGAAGATTTTGGCCTACCGCCAAGGTGCCAGGGAGGCCTGGGCCATGGTGAAGACGCGGTACAAGAAGGCGGATCTCAACCATATGGCCGAGGTCGGACCTGTGGGGCCCGATGGGAAGGAGATCCCTGTGAGTTTAGTATACGGCCAAGTAGAATTGGCCGCTAAATTTTCCCAACGGGACTGTAAATTAGACAGCCTGTTAGACGGGATTGAGGAGGAATACAGTCAGTCGATTTGACAATGTATTTTAAAATGACATGTAAAATGCCTTCTAGCCGGATTGTAGATCGTTTGTCTTTGCCGACCTTTTCGCTTCAACCTCGGGACCCTAGAGTCCGGAGTGTGTCCAAATACCTTCTCGGTTAAGAAACAACTGGGGCATGCATGGAGACCAGGCGTAGGGGTCATTAGTGCTTTATCAGACAAGTGCCCAACTAGTTATGTTATATTACATGGTTAGTAAGAAACATCTTCCAGGGAGAATAGTTCCGTTAAGGGTTCTTTTCCCTGGGAGGCATGCCCTAAAGTGCATGTCCGGTCTGCGAAAAGAGCAGAAAAACATCTGGGGGCAGATAAATAAGTAGGTAAAAAATCATCTTCCAAGTCACCGACCGAATATTCCCTTAAGAACGCTAGCTTTCGGCTTCACCCAGTCTGAGGTACACATCCGGCTGACCCGGCAGTAACAATCGCAGAGGTGCTCCCTTTACCTCCTAGCCGAACAACCGGGAACGTAGGGGTAAGCACAGGAGCCAGGCAACCCAGCTTGGCCAAAACTTAAGTCATATCGATGCATATAATGGTGAATAAAAGGTACATGTGGAAGCTTGACACATGTGCTGGGCATGAAGCCCTTATAATTAAGCTTCTGGTAAAGAAGCCCCCAGGTATAATGAGTGCGGATGGCACATCAAGTGTGTGCGAACAATGCGCAAGTAGGCCCTTAAGGGCTTTTTAGGAAAAGGGTTGAAAGAAGAAAGAGAAACAAAAGACAGCTGAAGTGTAAAAGTTTGGACGGGGGAAGGGGATGAACTCTTAGTCCGGCGCTAGGCATAGAATCTTCGGAGGCGGGCTGTGTTCCATGGGTTCGGCTCGAGTCGGTTGTCCGACGCATTTCGTAGACGGTATGCTCCGCCGGTCAGGACTTGATCGATAATGAAGGGGCCCTCCCATTTGGGCTTGAGCTTGTCCTTTTTATTGTCCGACAGGCGTAGAACTAGTTCGCCAACGTTGTAAGTCTTGGCCCGTACTTCTCTGCTTTGATATCTTCGAGCCTGCTGCTGATAGAATGCGGAACGAGCCTTGGCGACATCGCGTTCTTCCTCCAATGCGTCCAAGTTGTCCTGCCGATCCAGCCCGGCTTCTCTTTCTTCGTACATGCTCACTCGAGGTGAGTCATGAATGATATCGCAGGGCAGAACTGCCTCTGCGCCGTATACCATAAAAATGGTGTGAATCCGGTAGTACGGTTGGGCGTTGTCCGCAGCCCCCAGAGTACGGAGTCTAGCTCCTCCACCCAGTGCGTGTCAGATTTCGTAAGTGACCGCACTAGTCTGGGTTTGATGCCGCTCGTAATTAGACCATTTGCTTGTTCCACTTGACCGTTGGTTTGAGGATGATAGACTGAAGCGTAATCGAGCTTAATGCCCATATTTTTGCACCATGATTTAACCTCGTCAGCCGTGAAGTTCGTGCCGTTATCGGTGATGATGCTGTGGGGGACACCACAACGGTGTACTACCCCGGAGATAAAGTCTATCACTGGTCCGGACTCTGCCGTTTTGACTGGCTTGGCCTCTATTCATTTGGTGAATTTGTCCACCATGACCAATAGGTACCTTTGCTTGTCGGTTCCTCCTTTAAGGGGTCCAACCATGTCAAGCCCCCAGACCGCGAACGGCCAGGTAATGGGTATAGTTTTGAGGGCGGTGGGTGGCATATGGCTCTGATTAGCAAAGAGCTGACAACCGACGCATCTTTGGACTAAGTCCTGAGTATCTGCCTGGGCCGTCGGCCAATAAAATCCTATACGGAATGCCTTTCCTACAAGGGCCCGAGCTGCGGCGTGGTGTCCGCCTAGTCCGGCATGAATTTCAGCCAGAAGGTTTCGCCCTTCCTCTTCGGAGATACACCTTTGAAGGACTCCGGTTGTGCTTTTCTTATAAAGTTCTCCCTCATGGACCTTGTAGGCTTTAGATCGCCGAACAATGCAGCGGGCCTCATTTTGGTCTTCGGGGAGTTCCTGCCTAAGCAAGTAGGCTAGGAATGGTTCTGTCCACGGGGCGATTATTGTCATTATGTCGTGGGCTGAAGGTGTTATTTCATCGGCTGAATCGCCGGTTATGTCAGATTGCTCTGCGTCGGTTGGTGCGGCTGTTTCCGGTTTGTTATTTCCGGACTCCTCTTCCCATAGTACGGATGGCTTAAAGAGCCGTTCCAGGAAGATGTTTGGAGGGACAGCGTCACGTTTTGCGCCGATGCGTGCCAGTACGTCGGCTGCTTGGTTATTATCCCGGGCTACGTGATGGAATTCAAGTCCTTCAAACCGAGCTGACATTTTTAGGACAGCGTTGCGATATGCTGCCATTTTCAGATCCTTGGCATCAAAGTCTCCATTTATTTGGGATATTGCAAGGTTTGAATCCCCGCGCACCTCTAGGCGTTGAATGCCCATGGAGATTGCCATCCGGAGGCCATGTAAAAGGGCCTCGTATTCGGCTGCGTTGTTGGAGTCCGTGTACATTATCTGAAGTACGTATTGGACTGTATCCCCGGTTGGGGACGTCAATACGACGCCAGCCCCCAATCCGGCCAACATTTTAGAGCCGTCGAAGTGCATAATCCAATTGGAGTATACGCCGTACTCTTTAGGGAGTTCGGCTTCGGTCCCTTTAGCGACAAAGTCAGCCAAAACTTGTGACTTTATAGCTCGCCGAGGTTTGTAAGTTATATCGAATGGTAAGAGCTCAATGGCCCATTTTGCAATCCTGCCCGTCGCATCGCGGTTGTTTATAATATCGTTGAGGGGTACTTCGGAGGCCACTGTTATCGAACACTCTTGAAAGTAGTGTCGGATCTTCCGGGATGCCATGAACACCACATACGCTATCTTTTGATAGTGCGGGTAACGGGACTTGCAGGGGGTTAACACAGTGGATACATAGTACACTGGTTTTTGAAGAGGGAATTTATGCTCTTTTGTCTCTCGTTCGACGACGAGTACCATGCTTACAACTTGATGTGTTGCCACGATGTATAACAACATTGGTTTGCCTAGATTGGGCGCAGCCAGGACCGGATTCATTGCCAATATGGCTTTTATTTCTTCGAGTCCGGCAGTGGCAGCATCCGTCCACTCGAAGTGTTCGGTGCGCCTAAGGAGGCGATAGAGGGGCAATGCCTTTTCTCCTAGACGGGAGATAAAGCGGCTTAGAGCCACCACGCATCCAGTCAATTTTTGTATTTGTTTGAGGTCTTTTGGAATATCTAGCTGTGACAGGGCTCGGATTTTGGCTGTGTTTGCTTCAATTCCTCTACCGGATACAATGAAGCCCAGGAGCTTTCCGGCTGGTACGCTGAAAACGCATTTTTCCAGATTCAGCTTGATGTCATATGCTCTGAGGTTGTCGAATGTGAGCCTCAAGTCGTCTACTAGAGTTTCGACGTGTTTGGTTTTGACGACTACGTCGTCTACGTATGCCTCTACTGTTTTGCCGATCTGGGTGGCCAGACATGTTTGAATCAAGCGCTGATATGTTGCGCCGGCGTTTTTAAGTCCGAAGGGCATCGTGTTGAAGCAGAATGGTCCATATGGAGTGATGAATGCCATTGTGGCTTGGTCTGCTTCCGCCATCTTGATTTGATGGTAGCCGGAGTATGCGTCAAGGAAGCACAGTGAATCGTGTCCTGCGGTAGCGTCGATTATCTGGTCGATGCGGGGGAGGGGGAAGGGATCCTTTGGGCAGGCCTTGTTGAGGTCGTTAAAATCGACACATAGGCGCCAGGATTTGTCCTTCTTTGGTACCATTACCAGGTTTGCTAGCCAATCCGGATGTTTGATATCTCTGATGAATCCGGCTTCCAATAGTTTGGCTAGCTCTTCTCCCATTGCCTGTCTTTTGGGTTCGGAAAATCGTCGAAGAGCCTGTTTGACTGGCTGAATCCTTTTAGGATGTTTAGGCTGTGTTCTGCCAATCTACGTGGGATTCCGGGCATATCCGAAGGGTGCCAGGCGAAAATGTCCCAATTTCCCCGAAGGAATTCTCGCAGTGCGGCGTCTACATCAGGGTTCAACTATGCCCCGATGGAAGCCGTCTTTGTCGGGTCCGTTGGATGGACCTGGAATTTTACTATTTCGTCCGCTGGTTTAAAGGAGGTGGACTTGGATCTCTTATCGAGTATCACGTCGTCCCTATTCATAGTAGAGCGCAGCGCGGTGAGTTCTTCTGTCGCTAGGGCTTCGGATAGTGCCTCCAGGGCTAATGCGGCTGTCTTGTTTTCGGCACGGAGTGCTATGTCCGGATCACTAACGAGAGTGATTATTCCGCCGGGCCCAGGCATTTTGAGCTTCATGTACTCGTAATGGGGTACGGCTTGAAAAATTGTGAATGCCTCTCGTCCTAATATAGCGTGATATCCGCTGTTGAACGGGGCCACTTGGAACGTGACTTCTTCGGATCTGTAATTGTCCGGCGAGCCGAACACCACATCAAGTGTGATTTTTCCGGTGCAGCGCGCTTCCCGGCTAGGGATTATTCCTCTGAAGGTTGTGCTGCTTCGCTCAATGCGGCTCCAGTCTATTTTCATTTTTTGAAGAGTTTCCTCGTAGATGAGGTTTAATCCGCTGCCGCCATCCATGAGGACCTTTGTAAGTCGAAAGTCGTCCACTATTTGACTAAGTACCAGTGCGGCTGGTGCTCGGGCTGTTCGGAATTTAGGTTCGTCGCTGGCGTTGAAGGTGATGGCTGTGTCGCTCCATGGATTTGTTGTTGCTACTTGGTAGACTTCGGTGAGGCTGCGGATTGTTCGTTTCTGCATATTATTTGATGTGAAAGTCTCGAAGACTGTTGATACCGTACCGGTATTGTTGGAGTGGTTTTCCGGGGCTGGAAGCTCCTCGCCACTTTTGGCCACCTGCCGTAATATCCAACATGCTTGAAGGCTATGTGTTGGGATGGCGCCCTCTGTACTGTGAATTTTACAGGGTCCGCTAAGCCATCCCTCCAGTACGGTTCCGTGCCCTTTATGGGGTTTTTGCTTTTTGGTTTTTGTATCTGGTGCCTGAGTGTAATGCACCCTTTTGTTGCGGACTAGGGTTGTATTTGGGGCCGGATTGTCCCAAAACTTATTTTCGGTTGTCCGGAAACTCTCCATCGCATAGTACTTTCGTACTATGGACGCCAGGTCGGCAAAGCGTGTAATTTCACGACGGCTGACGGCGTTCAAGATTCCCTCGTCCGTGCAATTATTGCAAAAAATTGAGATTGCGTTTTCCTCTCGGCAGTCCTTTATCCTGTCCATAACCAGGAGGAATCTGGCCCAGTAGTGATGTACTGTCTCAGCGGGCTCTTTCCGGATTAGAGATAGATCGCATATGTCTGGGCGGGTGGGTGGAATTAAGTCCGGAACCCTACCCATCTCAAGGCTCGAAGGCCGAGAAGTTTCCAAATTTGGAAGCTTGGATTGCTGGACGTTGTCCAACGAGTCTGGTCTGATGCCTGACTTTAAGTTCAGTGCTTGATCGAAGTCCGCCCCTCCACAGGAATCCGGCATGGGGGGTTCGGGAGCCCGGACATGACTAGTTTTCAATACAGGAGAAGAGTCACCGTATTGTTCCTCTACCACTTCAACGTGGTGGGTGACCTGGGGAGAGTTAATCTCTCTCAGATCGGTTTTAAGCCCAATCTGATTGTAGTCTGTAGTGACTCCCACGGCGGCGATGCGATCCAAGAGCTCGTTTACAGACGAGAGCTCTATTGGATCCAGTCGCTTGGCGAATTCCGAGCTGACGTGAAGATTGCTTTTGACGACTTGAGAGGTCATTGTCGAAGCGGTGGCCGGACAGGCGGTCATAAGAAAACCACCTAGCCGGATAGTTTGGCCGGCGGCCAAGGCTCCTTTGGCGAAAATACCGTCCTTGAAGACGGGAGGAGGCATCCTTCCTATCGGTGACGGCACAGAGGAACTCTCAATGAAAGCACCAATGTCGGTGTCAAAACCGGCGGATCTCGGGTAGGGGGTCCCGAACTGTGCGTCTAGGCGGATGGTAACAGGAGACAAGGGACACGATGTTTTTACCCAGGTTCAGGCCCTCTCGATGGAGGTAAACCCCTACTCCTGCTTGATTGATATTGATGATATGGGTAGTACAAGAGTGGATCTACCACGAGATCAAGGAGGCTAAACCCTAGAAGCTAGCCTATGGTATGATTGTTGTAATGGTTGTGTGTCCTACGGACTAAAGCCCTCCGGTTTATATAGACACCGAAGAGGGCTAGGGTTACACAGAGTCGGTTACAATGGTAGGAGATCTACGTATCCGTATCGCCAAGCTTGCCTTCCACGCCAAGGAAAGTCCCATCCAGACACGGGACGGAGTCTTCAATCTTGTATCTTCGTAGTCTTGGAGTCCGGCTGATGATGATAGTCTGGCTGTCCGGACACCCCCTAGTCCAGATCTCCCTCACCCATGAATCTTAACATTTTTATAAAACTAATTGATTTTGAATGAGATGAACTATAATAACTAAATGAACATCTACATCATGCATATATGACTCAAAGCTTTACATGCTATAGTGTGTATTTATTCATAATTTGGTTTCCAAATCTCATGCATTCAATGCATGTGTACCTTACTAGTTTTGAGTAGAGTATCAAATTTCACACGGACGCGGGTATAAAAAAATGCAGGGCCCATGCATCATTGCCTTTCGGTCGAACCTACGTCCACAATTTTTTGTACATATATCTCCACTGGTCCCCGAACCCAAAATGTTGCCTCGTTCCCGTAAAACCAAGCGGCCCACACATATTTAAGGTGTCGACTTGAACTCAATCCCTCTCCCGTTTACTACGACGTGGCCCCGCATGTCGTAGTACTCCTACAAACCCTACCGCCGCACGCATCATAGGTTTTCTTCAAGAGGACGAGGGAGAAGCCGATTTGTAATGGAGGCAATTTCAAAAAAAGGATTTGTAGTGGAGACCCCTACCCTAGGGTTCCCTAGGTAGCTGTCGCACGCATCATTGGTTTTCTCTTTTCTTTATGCTCTTGCACCCTAGAGTGAAATGATGGTTGCTTTGTCCGTCCAGCTTAATGCGGGAAAGGTGGGGCTTTGTGATTTGAGCCCTCATCGCTCATTTTCTACTACTGTGGCGCTATGACCAGGGTGCCTCCAATTCCAACCGCTGCTCCGAACTATAATTTGGTGCATCGCACGTGGAACAAGACGGTGGATGATCCACATGTCGGCCAAAGGTGTCCTGTTAAGTGTGTCGCCATTTCGTGTGCGGACTGACCCTGCTTGAGTTGCTACACCAACATGACAGGAGCAGCCTACCACTTGGTTTTGCTCCTTGGTGAATCCCGACTATATTGATCTAAAAAGATATGTACTGTACTACCCTCTCCGTCTCGGTTTTTTAGGCGTCTCGGTTTATAGGGTGTGCACGTAGTTCTAGGTGATCCATTTGACTAACTAAATATGAGTTACTATGTCACAAAAAGTATATCATTGGATTCTTAAGCGGATGTAGTTTCTAAACATATACTATTCATCACATATATAGCCAGTTAAATTCTCAACCTAGAACGACGTGCATGCCATGTAAACCGATACGGAGGAAGTAGTAAAAATGAGGTGATTTTACCGAGCGATCGGCGGGGGAGCATGGCCTGTCATGCGGTCCCACATGTCATGATGTACCAAGGCGATGTGTGTCTCCCTCTTGAGGCAGAAGCAATAGTATGTGGTTTGAGATGATGGCGAACCGAAGTGTGAAATAATGGTTGCTTCGTCCGTCTGGGAAGGTGCGACTTGTGATTAGACGTCTCATTGCTCATTACTACTACTGGGGCGGTACGACTAGGGTGCGTCCCCCCTGCTACACTGTTATTTGGTGCTTGACACATTGACCCAGTTGCTATATGTCCCACATGTCGGTGAGAGGAAGTACAGAATTCATGAAAGCGAGCGTCGACGGAGGAGTACAAGACACGACTTAGTTTTTCCTGCTTCGCACGATCCATTGATACAAACCCGACTAAAAAAGGCAAGGGCGGGACTTTTCCCACGCGACATGTAGGGGGGTTTGGCATAGTGTGTTCGAGGCAAGGAGGCGGGAAGGGAAATAAGCAAATAAAGGTTGAGGGACTTAGTTTTGGGAAAATCTGATTTTATGGAGTACGTACCCACTAGGGTTTATAGGGCTCATCTAAAAAAATCGTGTTTCCGTTTTATAAGTCTCAATTCTACTACTACTACTAGTAGTAGTAGTAGTAGTACCATCACATGTTGGATTTTGAGGTGCGTTAAATCAACTGATGCAAGCAGTGTCAAGAGAAAACTCACCAATGCATGTAGAAGTTCATGGAAATTTAGTGGTCATGCATGCATTCGTTCTAATTAATGCCTCGGTAAACATAACTTCTTGAGAAAAACGAGCATACTAATTACTTGTGCAAACTACGAAATTAATTCCACCACTCACCGTCTACCTTGGTTGGAGAGATTTTGAAATTGAGCCATAAACTGGAAAGGAGGGAGTAGTAACTTTTGTCTCGATTACTATTTGTGGCCTTGTATAGATGCAAAATGTATTTTTTTATAGTGGCCTTGTATAAGTAAATGGAGGGAGTACTAAAGGACATATATATTCCAAACAATATGATAATCTCTCTAACCAAGGTAGGGACGAGGAGTAAACGGAGGGAGTAGTAAAATTTTCTCCTCGTCCTGCGAGCCACCGCGCGCGTGGGCGAGGGAGCGGGCGTAAGGCGTACAGTACTAGTAAGCAAGCTTCACCTCATCCTGCGAGCCACCGCGCCCGTGGGCGGGGAAGATGGCGTACTAAGCAAGCTTCTCCTTGTTCTGCGAGTTGACAAGACACATAAAAAGTACTCTAGTGTATAGAGCCTTGCCTCTAAGGTAGGCCCCACATGGTTTGCCTCTTTTTTAACATAACGCATCAAGTCGCAATTTGGTTGTTCACCCGTGGAAGACGATCCTCCCTCCATCAAGTGGACAACCAGTACACGTGTCAAATTACCATGTGGGCTGCCTTTTCGTACAGAAATGAGCTCCACCATGTACCCGCACGGGTGTGGTTGGCAAAGAGACGGGAGTACGTGCGCCGTGCGTGCACCTCTTCTCTTCGTGCACGTCCCCCACCTACGTGGGTGTGTGTGAGAGAGAGAGATACAAACCTAGACATAATGCGCCGTCCATCCCATGCCTCCGCCCAGTCCGACCACCAGTCACCACCACGCCCCACTCCTCCTGACCTTATCTCTCATCTTTCTCCCTCCATTTTTATATACTAGGCCACTATCAAAATTACAATTTGCAGATATACAAGTCCACTAACACTAATCGATGGAATATTAATGGTGTTTGCCTCGTAGTACTAGCAAAGGAGGACATTATTTATCCCTTGCATGCATGCGGGAGTGTGAGCATTGTCTTGATGTGCATGAAAGAGAAGAATACACATTAATTTACACAGCAAACAAGGAAACAAGGTGGCTTGCAACATTGACTTAGAAGACATTAATTTTTGCCTTGGTACCTGTAATATGGGTTTGTGGCCTTGTATACAAAAATGGAGTCCGATAAAATTCTCAAGATATCATTAGTTTTTACAAATGGGATTACTCCTACATGGTTCAATCATAATAGGTGTTTTCTAAAAAATGCATCTTGATGTTCGGTGCAATGCACATGCATCTTGCTAGTCCATGAAAACAACACATGACAAAATTTCACGGCGAACGAGGGATTTGAATCTGCTGGGAGGGGTTGTTTGGATCTTGCACAGGGTAGCCAAAATATTGGCGACCCTTTTGTCCACCGGTGCCTTTGCCACCGATGAACGAGGAATGGCTCGGGTGCTCATGCATCCTCCAGCGCGCACGTTGGAGACGAGCTCGCACGAGCTGTGTTTTTTTTGTCCCACCACGCCACCAAGTCGCCCGCAGACCGACCAGCGACCCGCAAATTACGCCATCCAACCATAGTCGCACACGCTATGACAGCAACTGAACCAACCGGACGAAATTCATGCAAACATGGCAATATTTCATATAAACAATGACGGAAATCATATAAAATACCGGATTTTCATACGAACATGATGGATTTCATTACATTCAAATGAACTATGCGGTGCTAGTTCTGGACAACACGGGTATATAATACCTGGCCTAAATGGTCGCCCACTAATCCATTTGTGTTCCTCATGTCGGGTAGCACGATCACCAGACTGCCGGGAGCCCTGGAGGTATATGCTTCAGCGCAAAGGACGGCTCGCTTCCCCACTGCCCTACTGATATCATTGGTTGATGCTGAAGATGATGGTAGACGGGGGCTTCCCCGCTTTCGTGGAGCCCATGCGGGGTCGACGAAGATCCTCGCAACAAAAGGATCTGGCAAGACACCGGTTATGTATGCCGGCGTCGCCTCCGTGGTGGCATTCATGGGACCCAAGCGGTGGTGGCCTCCCGTGTTCTACTTCTCCTCGATGATGGCGGCAGACGAGGAGGCGCTGGCCACCGACTCGTCGCTCTCCGCGCACCCGGCTTTTGTCGCTCCTTGCATGGCACGACCGCCGGCATGGGAGTCTAGGCCATAAAAACAGGAGACACGTGTTGGGTTTCGTAGTAATTTCAAAAAATTTCCTACGCACACGCAAGATCATGTGATGCATAGCAACGAGGGGGAGAGTATTGTCTACGTACCCAACGCAGACCGACTGCGGAAGCGATGACACGACGTAGAGGAAGTAGTCGTACGTCTTCACGATCCAACCGATCAAGCACCGAAACTACGGCACCTCCGAGTTCGAGCACACGTTCAGCTCGATGACGATCCCCGGACTCCGATCCAGCAAAGTGTCGGGGAAGAGTTCCGTCAGCACGACGGCGTGGTGACGATCTTGATGAACTACAGCAGCAGGGCTTCGCCTAAACTCCGCTACAGTATTATCGAGGAATATGGTGGCAGGGGGCACCGCACACGGCTAAGGAACAGATCACGTGGATCAACTTGTGTGTCTTTGGTGCTAGCCCTGCCCCTCTATTTATATGTTGAGCCCCGGGGTGGAAACTTGGAGCAAAAGCCTCCTCAAAGTCGGTTTTGCCCGAAAGGCAAGAGTCCCACTCGGACTCCAGGACCAAACGCCACAATCCTTGGCGTCTGGCCCAGACGCCATGGGCCTCGGCGTCTGGCCCAGGGCCAGACGCCAGGGTCTCTGGCGTTTGGCCCCCTGGCCTCCGCAAAACTCCTTTTGCACCGACCTAAAGCCTCATGGGCTTGACCCCTTGGCCTAACCATATCATCCAATATATGAATCTTTACGTCTCGACCATTTCGAGACTCCTCGTCATGTCCCCGATCTCATCCGGGACTCCGAACTCCTTCGGTACATCAAAACATGTAAACTCATAATATAACTGTCATCGTAACCTTAAGCGTGCGGACCCTACGGGTTCGAGAACAATGTAGACATGACCGAGACACATCTCCGGTCAATAACCAATAGCGGGACCTGGATGCCCATATTGGCTCCTACATATTCTACGAAGATCTTCATCGGTCAGACCGCATAACAACATACGTTGTTCCCTTTGTCATCGGTATGTTACTTGCCCGAGATTCGATCGTCGGTATCCAATACCTAGTTCAATCTCGTTACCGGCAAGTCTCTTTACTCGTTCCGTAATACATCATCTCACAACTAACATATTAGTTGTAATGCTTGCAAGGCTTATGTGATGTGTATTACCGAGAGGGCCCAGAGATACCTCTCCGACAATCGGAGTGACAAATCCTAATCTCGAAATACGCCAACCCAACATCGACCATTGGAGACACCTGTAGTACTCCTTTATAATCACCCAGTTACGTTGTGACGTTTGGTAGTACCCAAAGTGTTCCTCCGGTAAACGGGAGTTGCATAATCTCATAGTCATAGGAACATGTATAAGTCATGAAGAAAGCAATAGCAACATACTAAACGATCGGGTGCTAAGCTAATGGAATGGGTCATGTCAATCAGATCATTCTACTAATGATGTGACCTCGTTAATCAAATAACAACTCATTGTTCATGGTTTGGAAACATAACCATCTTTGATTAACGAGCTAGTCAAGTAGAGGCATACTAGTGACACTTTGTTTGTCTATGTATTCACACATGTATTATGTTTCCGGTTAATACAATTCTAGCATGAATAATAAACATTTATCATGATTATAAGGAAATAAATAATAACTTTATTATTGCCTCTAGGGCATATTTCCTTCAACACGGTCGCAGACACAGGAGGCGCGGTATGAGGCGGCGGCGTGGACGGTAGCAACGATGCCCGTGCGCCACTCCTCGTCGAGCTGGCCTGGAGCGGCGAGTTGCTGAACTGCTCACCGGCTTGGGGCGGCAACTGGCTCCGTCGGGCGAGGTGAGGGAGGTGGATCAGCAAGCTGCATAGCTCGTATCCGGCGGGCTCGGCAGGCCACCCAGCCGGCTTGGATGCGGGATAACTACTCTTTGTAAGCCATTGTAAGAGTGGACAAAATGGTGAAGGAGGAGATAGGGGAGCGGCGGAGGTGTGTGATTCTTGGCTGGCATTTGGCCTCGTTTAAGTAGGAGATTAAATAGATGGCGTACGGGAGGAGCTCGGCCGGCGTTCCATTTAATGTCGGCCCGGTCATGAACGGACGTGTGTCCAGAGTGGGTTTCTCGGCTTCCACATGGGCGGGTTTCATGGAGGCGTTTGAATGAAGCAAGGAGGCGTGTTCAGTCGGGCATGCAGCGAGTGGCGCCCTTGACTCTGATGTGTGGGCTCTTTGGGTACATGGTCTGCATGTTAGTGACCCAACACATGCAGCACACAGCAGAGGAACTTTTGGTGGGCCAGGGCGGTCAGAAGCGGGTATTTCATAAACCGATGATTGTTCATTGAGTGTGACGTCATCTATTTCATGTAGATAAGCCTACTATGTTGATAGCCCGTTTGATACATTGTGATTCATAAAGACCACCGCAAACATTAATGTTCTGCTTATCACAGATAAATTTGATTAATACCCGTAATAATCCATGTCCTTAACAAAGGGTGCATGGATGTATAGGTTGAGCATGTGTCTTGCGTCGTGTGTTGTGTGCATGCAGGCGTGTGAGTGTTGCGTGCGTGCAAGGGTACGTTTCAGTGTTGCATGCATGTGTGCGTACGTGCGTGTGTTCGTGAGTGCATATGTACGTGTCAGTGTTGCACGCCTGCATGCGTGCGTGTGTTCTTTATGTGTACGTGTTAGTGTTGCATGCCTGCATGCGTGCATGTGTTCGTGCGAGTGTTGCGTGCGTGCAGGGTGAGGCTAGACGTCAGTCGACTGACTTTTTCATCTCTGGTCATTAGATTTTCCAGCCGTTGGATACGAAATCAAAGGCCTGCAGTTTATCTTCAAACTCCACCCCCCTGAGCCGCCAGCCACCACCTGCCGAACCGCCGGCCCCCGCCGCCCGCGGCCGGCCCGCGCCGCCCCTCCTGAGGGAGTCCGGGATTAAGGGGTCCTCGGACAGCTGGACTGTTGGACTATGAAGATACAAGATTGAAGACTTTGTCCCGTGTCCGGATGTGACTCTCCTTTGCGTGGAAGGCAAGCTTGGCAATTCGGATATGTAGATCTCCTTCTCTGTAACCGACTCTGTGTAACCCTAGCCCCCTCTATGTCTATATAAACCGGAGGGTTTAGTCCGTAACAACAATCATAATCATAGGCTAGCTTCTAGGGTTTAGCCTCTACGATCTCGTGGTAGATCAACTCTTGTAATACTCGTATCATCAAGATCAATCAAGCAGGAAGTAGGGTATTACCGCCATCGAGAGGGCCCGAACCTGGGTAAATATGGTGTCCCCCGCCTCCTGTTACCATTAGCCTTAGACGCACAGTTCGGGACCCCCTACCCGAGATCCGCCGGTTTTGACACCGACATTGGTGCTTTCATTGAGAGTTCCACTGTGTCGTCGCGATAAGGCTTGATGGCTCCTTCAAACGTCTTCAACGATGCGGTCTAGGGGGAGGTTTTCCTTCCCAGACAGATCTTCTTATTCGGCGGCTTCGTACTGCGGGCCAACTCGCTTGGCCACCTGGAGCAGATAGATAGCTACGCCCCTGGCCATCAGGTCAGGTTTGGAAGCTTGAACTATACTGCCGACACCCGCGGAGACTTGATCTTTGACGGATTCGTGCCCGACTCAGGTGCGCCGAACAGTCATGACGAGCATGACTTAGATCTGCCATCGGACAATATTCGGGAGATCGCTCCTGCGGCGGCCCCGGGAATCAATCCGGAGCAGATTGTGCCATCCGAGGACGGGTGGATGGACCCCGCCACGGAGGCCGCACACTCATCGGCCTTGGAGCCGAACACTGACCCCACCTCCTACGAGGTTGGCATCGTCGGACCCCCGGACTCGTCTCCAGCTACAGGATCCGAACCGCGTACGTCCGTACCTATCGAATCCGATTGGGCACCGGTCATGGAGTTCACCTCCGCGGATATTTTTCAGCACTCGCCCTTGGGTGATGTGCTAAACTCATTAAGGTCTCTTTCCTTGTCGGGAGATTATTGGCCGAACTATGTCCGGCTTGAGTGGGAAGCGGACGACGAAGAAATTTGTTCCCCACCCACCACCCACTTAATAGCCACTGTCGATGACTTAACCGACGTGCTTGACTTCAACTCCGAAGACATCGACGGTATGGACGACGATGCAGGAGAAGAACAGGAACCACCGCCTATAGGGCGCCGGACAGCCACCTCATCATATGTATATGTGTGTGTGTATATATATATATATATATATATATATATATATATATATATATATATATATATATATGGTGGACACCCCCAAGGAAAGCAATGACGATGAGGCAACAGAAGATAACCCCTTGGAGAAGCAATC
The DNA here is from genome assembly GCF_018294505.1 of Triticum aestivum. Lineage (NCBI taxonomy): Eukaryota > Viridiplantae > Streptophyta > Magnoliopsida > Poales > Poaceae > Triticum > Triticum aestivum. The sequence goes on along the minus strand of NC_057795.1, from coordinate 296,024,186 downwards.
TAGGCATCGGTGTCATAGGCGCCGTTCCAAGCCCCGCCATAGCAAAAATAGTGATACCGTCACAAGAGATAACAATCCGGATGGTGCCGAAGACGAAAACAATCCTGCCCAGCCAGGCTCCGAGCAGGCCGAGCAAGAGGATGGGCAAGCTAGCCCTAAAGAACAGGCAACAGATGGAGAATCAGAGGATGATAATTACATGCCTCTCTCCGAAGACGAAGTGAGCCTCGGCGACGAAGAATTCATCATGCCTGAGGATCCCATCGAGCAGGAGTGCTTCAAGCGCCAACCTATAGCCACTGCAAAAAGCCTAAAGAAAAAGCAGCATCAGCTTCAAGGTCATCAAGATCTGCTAACTGGTAGATGGACCGAGGTCCTGGCTGCCGAGGAATACGGACTCGAGCGCCCTACCAAAAGTTACCCAAAGCGCAGGTTGCTACCTCAACTCGAGGAGGAGGCGTTAAAGCCCACACTACCAGTGCATGATGCGGCTGACTGGCCACCCGTGGCCGAGACAAAGCGGCGTACCAGCCCGAAGTCCAGACCGCACCCCGTCGCCAATAAAACAATAATACTAAGGCCCGGGGCTACACGAAGGACCTGCGAGACATATTGGAAAACAAAGCAGGACAGTCATGATTGATCTACGGATCACGTGGGTGCGCCACAACGCATGACGATGACCGTCACGCCGGATACAATAAACAAAAGACTGGCCGGACCGAATACAACATAGCTCGGCACAGTGGCGCCGCACACCCCCAGTGCTTCACCGATGAAGTAATGGATCATGAATTCCCAGAAGGGTTTAAACCCGTGAACATGGAATCATATGATGGTACTACAGACCCCGCGGTATGGCTAGAAGATTTCTTCCTCCATATTCACATGGCCCACGGAGATGATCTACATGCTATCAAGTACCTCCCACTAAAACTCAAGGGGCCGGCTCGGCATTGGCTAAATAGCTTGCCAGCAAACTCCATCGGGAGTTGGGAGAACCTGGCAGATGCATTCCTTGACAACTTCTAGGGTACTTATGTGCGACCACCGGATGCTGATGACTTAAGTCACATAACCAACAGCCCGGAGAGTCAGCCAGGAAATTTTGGACCCGGTTCCTAACTAAGAAGAACCAAATTGTCGACTGTCCGGATGCCGAAGCCCTAGCGGCCTTTAAGCATAACATCTGCGACGAGTGGCTTACCCGACATCTCGGCCAAGAAAAGCCAAAGTCCATGGCAGCCCTCACAACACTCATGACCCGCTTTTGTGCGGGCGAGGATAGATGGTTGGCTCGTAGCAACAACACAGCAAGCAAGCCTGGCACATCAAAAAAACAGGGATAGCAACGACAAACCACGGCGCAACAAACACAAGCGTCGTAAAAATGGTGATAGTGCTGAAGACACGGCAGTCAATGCCCGATTCAGTGGCTCCAAGTCCGGTCAGCCGAAAAAGCCATTCAACAAAAACAATTCAGGCACGTCCAGTTTGGACCACATACTCGACCGTCCATGCCAAATTCATGGCACCCCAGGAACACCAGCCAATCATACCAACAAAGAATGCTGGGTCTTCAGACAAGCCGGCAGGTCAGGTGCCGAAAACAAGGGGTAGGGGTCCCAAAGAGACGATGACGACGAAGAGCCCCGATCACCGAATACAGGAGGACAGAAGAAATTCCCTCCCCGGGCGAAAACGGTGAATATGATATACGCAACCCATATTCCCAAGTAGAAGCGTGAACCAAGGGACGTCTACACAATGGAGCCAGTCGCCCCAAAGCTCAATACATGGTCCTCTTCTCCGATCACTTTCGATCACAGGGACCATCCTACCAGTATCGGTCATGGCAGTTCGACCGCATTGGTCCTCGACCCCGTCATTGACGGATTCCACCTTACACGAGTCCTCATGGACGGTGGCAGCAGCTTGAACCTGCTCTATCAGGATACAATCTGCAAAATGGGCATCGACCCCTCAAGGATCAAGCCCATAAAAACCACCTTCAAGGGTGTCATACCAGGTGCAGAGGCCTGTTGCACGGGCTCGATCACACTGAAAGTGGTCTTCGGATCTCCGGACAGTTGCCGTACCAAAGAGTTAGTCTTCGACATCGTCCCCTTTCACAGTGAATATTAGGCATTGCTCGGACGAACCACGTTTGCTCAGTTTAATGTGGTGCCACATTACGCCTACCGTAAACTCAAGATGCCTGGTCCACGCGGTGTTATCACGGTTAACGGCAAGGCCCAGCTCCCGGACACCGCCAAAGGAGTCCGAACTACTGCGCGACAGGACAGCCCAGCTTGCTCGGAGCTTAACTAAAAACACTCCGGCAAAAAGTTAAGACAAGCCACATACCGCAGCTCAACCGCTCTGTGGCACAAAACCATTTCTTACATTTTCTTTGCAGGTTCACCTCTGCGTAGGCCAGGACGGATGGCGTGAAGATAGTTCGAGCGCGTAAGGGAATCTCTAGATATTCCCCTCTACGATCATCCGACCACACTCCGGATCCGCATACACCTTCCTCCCGTCTGGTCTCAGCAGGTTCCGCAGTCATATTTGGTTTTATCACATTACCTGTACTCATACGCATTGACGTATTATTCAAATACAACATGTGAGTTCATATGATGCTCGTCTGCTGCTTTTTCTTATTAAAACTTATTTTTCAAAAGGCAGCGGCATTTCGCGTTATGCCTCAATATGCCAGGGGCTTATTTATACCCATAATATGGCAATAAAGTCCGAACACCTTCACGGCAGTTCGGTGATACGTCTCCAACGTATCTACTTTTCCAAACACTTTTGCCCTTGTTTTGGACTCTAACTTGCATGATTTGAATGAAACTAACCCGGACTGACGTTGTTTTCAGAAGAACTGCCATGATGTTGTTTTATGTGTAGAAAAGAAAAGTTCTCGGAATGTCCTGAAAATCCATGAAGGCACTTTTTGGAAAATATAAAAAATACTGGCGAAAGAATCAAGACCAGGGGGCCCACACCCTGTCCATGAGGGTGGGGGCGCGCCCCCTTATCTTGTGGGCCCCCTGGACCTCCACCGACCTCAACTCCAACTCCATATATTCACGTTCGTGGAGAAAAAATCAGAGAGAAAGTTTCATCGCGTTTTACGATACGGAGCCGCCGCCAAGCCCTAATCTCTCTCGGGAGGGCTGATCTGGAGTCCGTTCGGGGCTCCGGAGAGGGGGATTCGTCATTGTCGTCATTGTCAACCATCCTCCATCACCAATTTCATGATGCTCACCGCCATGCGTGAGTAATTCCATCATAGGCTTGCTGGACGGTGATGGGTTGGATGAGATTTACCATGTAATCAAGTTAGTTTTGTTAGGGTTTGATCCCTAGTATCCACTATGTTCTAAGATTGATGTTGCTATGACTTTGCTACGCTTAATGCTTGTCACTAGGGCCCGAGTGCCATGATTTCAGATCTGAACCTATTATGTTTTCATGAATATATGTGTGTTCTTGATCCTATCTTGCAAGTCTATAGTCACCTATTATGTGTTATGATCCGACAACCCCGAAGTGACAATAATCGGGATACTTCTCGGTGATGACCGTAGTTTGAGGAGTTCATGTATTCACTATGTGCTAATGCTTTGTTCCGGTTCTCTATTAAAAGGAGGCCTTAATATCCCTTAGTTTCCGCTAGGACCCCGCTGCCACGGGAGGGTAGGACAAAAGATGTCATGCAAGTTCTTTTCCATAAGCACGTATGACTATTTACGGAATACATGCCTACATTACATTGATGAACTGGAGCTAGTTCTGTGTCACCCTATGTTATAGCTATTACATGAGGAATCGCATCCGGCATAATTATCCATCACTGATCCATTGCCTACGAGCTTTTCACATATTGTTCTTCGCTTATTTACTTTTCCGTTGCTACTGTTACAATCACTACAAAACCCAAAAACATTACTTTTGCTACCGTTACCTTTATTATCATACTACTTTGCTACTAAATACTTTGCTGCAGATACTAAGTTATCCAGGTGTGGTTGAATTGACAACTCAACTGCTAATACTCAAGAATATTCTTTGGCTCCCCTTGTGTCGAATCAATAAATTTGGGTTGAATACTTTACCCTCGAAAGCTGTTGCGATCCCCTACACTTGTGGGTTATCAAGACTAATTTCTGGCGCCGTTGCCGGGGAGCATAGCTCTATTCTCTGAGTCACTTGGGATTTATATCTGTTGATCACTATGAAGAACTTGAAAGACGACAGAACCAAGATTTTGCCCTCAACTACGAGGGGAGGTAAGGAACTGCCATCTAGCTCTGCACTAGATTCTCCTTCTGTTATTGAGTAAGCTTGCGACACCTAAACCTGCTACTGCTATGAATTCTGATATGTCGCATGTTATTGATGATGCCACTTCTGCTATGCATGATACTTATGATGAAACTACTTCTGTGCGTGATACTACTTTGCCATTAGGTGAATTTCTTGATGAACAACTTGCTAGAGTTAGGGGGAATGAAATTATTGAAGATGCTATTATTGATGATAGTGATGATGAAAACTCTCCCAATGATTATGAATTGCCTGGTGTTCCTGAGGGTTATGTTATGAATGAAGAAGCTGCTAGAGCTATCTTTGCTTGCAATGATAGATATGATCTTAAGAAATTATTAGCTAAATGGAAGCAGCAGTCTATTAATGCTAGAATGAAACCTGACCCTGCTTTTGCAACTTCACCTATCTGTGTTACTGATAAGGATTACGAATTCTCTGTTGATCCTGAAATTATTACTTTAGTTGAATCTGATCCTTTTTATGGCCTTGAATCTGAAACTGTTGTGGCACATCTTACCAAGTTGAATGATATAGCTACCCTGTTTACTCATGATGATAGATCTCGCTATTTTTATATCCTTAAGATATTTCCGTTCTCATTAAAGGGTGATGCTAAGACTTGGTATAATTCTCTTGCTCCTGGTTGTGTGCGTAGTCCCCAGGATATGATTTATTACTTCTCTGCTAAATATTTCCTTACTCATAAGAAACAAGCTACCTTGCGAGAAATATATAATTTTGTGCAAATCAAAGAAGAGAGTCTCCCACAAGCTTGGGGGAGGCTTCTCCAATTAATTAATGCTTTCCCTGATCATCCTCTCAAGAAAAATGAAATACTTGATATCTTTTATAATGGACTAACCGATGCTTCCAAGGACTACTTGGATAGTTGTGCTGGTTGTGTTTTCAGGGCAAGAACAGTCGACGAAGCTGAATTACTATTGAATAATATGTTGACTAATGAAAATAATTGGACTATTCCTGAACCAATTCCTGAGGCAATTCCTGAACCAATTGAGTCAACTCCTGAGCCTATTCCTAAACCCACTCCGAAGAAGAGAGGTGTTTTATTTCTCAGTCCTAAAGATATGCAAGAGGCAAAGAAATCAATGAAAGAAAAAGGTATTAAAGCTGAAGATGTTAAGAATTTACCTCCCATTGAAGAAATACATGGTCTTAATATACCGCTTGTTGAAGAACTACATTGTCTTGATAACCCGACACAGGTAGTAAAGGTAAATTCTCTCTATAGATATGATAAAGTTGAAATACCCTCTACTAAATTTCATAGCCCATGCTTAGATGAATTTGATGACTTTATGGCTAGACAAGAAAGTTTTAATGCTTATGTTGGTAGAGAGTTAAAGAATAATGCTTTCGAGATAGGACGCGTGAGCGATAATATGGGTAGAGTTAAAGGTGAACTCAAACTCGTTAGCAAATATGCTTCTATGGTTGCTACTCAAGCTGAGCAAGTACTTAAAGCTCAAAATGATTTGCTTGATGAATTAAATAATAAAAATGACTTTGTTGTTAGAGTGGCTACTAGAACTGGTAGAATGACTCAGGAACCTTTGTATCCTGAAGGCCACCCTAAGAGAATCGAGCAAGATTCTCAGAGAAACAATTTAGAGGCACCTAGTTCTTCTAAAAAGAAGAAAAAGAAAAACGATAGAACTTTGCATGCTTCTAGTGAACCTACTGTAGACACACCCGAGAATCCCAATGATATTTCTATTTCTGATGCTGAAACACAATCAGGTGATGAACATGAACCTAGTGATAATGTTAATGATAATGTTCATGTTGATGCTCAACCTAGCAAAAACAATGAAGTAGAGATTGAACCGGCTGTTGATCTTGATAACCCACAATCAAAGAATCAACGTTATGATAAGAGAGATTTTGTTGCTAGGAAGCACGGTAGAGAAAGAGAACCATGGGTTCAGAAACCCATGCCCTTCCCTCCTAAACCATCCAAGACAAAGGATGATGAGGATTTTGAGCGCTTTGTTGAAATGATTAGACCTTTTTTCTTACGTATGCGCTTAACTGATATGCTCAAAGTGAATCCTTATGCTAAGTATATGAAGGATATCATCACAAATAAAAGAAAGATACCGAAAGCTGAAGTTTCCATCATGCTTGCTAATTACACTTTTAAGGGTGGAATACCAAAGAAACTTGGAGATCCGGGGGTACCAACTATACCATGCTCCATTAAAAGAAATTATGTTAGAACTGCTTTATGTGATCTTGGAGCCGGTGTTAGTGTTATGCCTCTCTCTTTATATCGTAGACTTGAATGAATAAGCTGACACTTACTGAAATATCTTTGCAAATGGCCGATAAATCAACTGCTATACCTGTCGGTATTTGTGAGGATGTGCCTGTTGTGGTTGCAAATGTCACTATCTTAACGGACTTTGTTATTCTTGATATTCCTGAGGACGATAGTATGTCGATTGTCCTTGGTAGACCTTTTCTGAATACTGCAGGGGCTGTTATTGATTGCAACAAAGGCAATGTCACTTTTCATGTTAATGGTAATCAGCATACGGTACACTTTCTGAGGAAACAATCTCAAGTTCATAGCATCAATTCTATTGGAAAAGTTCCAACTATCATTATTGGAGGTTTTGAATTTCCTCTCCCTACTGTCAAGAAAAAGTATGATATACTTATTGCTGGGGATTTTCATATCCCCGTTGAGGTAACTTAGTGTTATTCGAAGTTTCTCCGGTTCCGTGTTATTCGGAATGAGTTTGTTAACAAGACTTGATCAACCTTGTTAGTGGATTCATTTTGATGATCACGAGATGGATGAAACTAGAAGGCACAACCTTCTGTACCCTCTTTTTACTTTCTGTTATTTAGAATAAATAAAGCAAAAATAGTATTATCCGTTTGTTTTCTGAATTATCCGTGCATTAAAAAATAGCCCAAAAATAAAAGTGCTCCAAATGCCATGCAAATTTAGTATGATTTTTTATGGAATATTTGAGGATTTTAGGCACTGAAAACACTGCAGGAGGGGCAAGCACCAGGCCACGAGAGTGGAGGGCACGCCCACTCCCCCTAGGCACGCCCCCCTGACTCGTGGGCCCCTGGTGGCCCCCCTCCACTTATACCAGCACCCACACACTTCATCTTCTACCCAAAAAAATCCCCATCCAGCTCAAGCACGAGTTCTAGCTCATTTTGCTGTGATTTTCGATCTCCTTGCTCAAAGCTCCATTCACAAAACTGCTTTGGGAGATTGTTGCTTGGTATGCGACTCCTCCATTGGTCCAATTAGTTTTTGTTCTAGTGTTTTATTCATTGCAAATTTTTTATGCATAGGTGACCATGTTCTTGAGCCTGCATGTTAAATTTATGAGGTCCCAAGCAATTCTAATGCATGATATAGGCTCTAGGCACTTGTAGGAGTAGTTGCTATCAATCTTGGTTAGTTTTATTCAGTTTTATTTTGAAGTTACTAAAATTTCAGAAATTTTCAGAAAATGTTAAGGAAACTTTTGAGGGGCTCTTCTAGCCAAGGCTCTCAGGAAAAACAAGCTAGAGAGAAGGAAAAAGCCAAGTATAATCTTCCTCGCTTAGCGGAAGTACGGTCGTGTGAATGGCCATGCGATGATTTCTTGAAAGAAACTGGAATTCATGAAGATTTTTATTCTTTGATCGAGAATGCAGGCCTCCCCGGTTTCATGAACGACCGGATCGATCAGTATCTCTTACTCACCAATACTTTCGTGCAAAAAATTTATTATTATCCTAAGAAGTCGCCGCCCTCAATATCATTTCATTTATATGATGAATTCAGAGAAATGTCTTTACGTAATTTTTGCGCGGTGTGTAGGATACCCTATGAGGGAGAATTAGAGGAACCCCATCGTAAAGATGTGGATGGCTTTGTTAACACTATAGTTGTAGAGGAACCAAAGAAGGGTTCCGAGGCAAAAATCTCTAGCATACATTTTCCTGTTTTACGCTACTTTGCCATATTTGCTAGTAGATGCTTGATTGGTCGTGGAAATAGTGGAAACCTTAGTGTTCCTGATATTATCATTCTTCAACATGCCTTGCTTGGAGATTATAGTTTTAGTATGGGTGCCGTCATCGCTAAACGGCTAAGCCTGAATCGTAAAAAAGGCCCCATATTTGGAGGTATCTATGCTTCACGTCTTGCTAGACATTTTTAGATAACTATTAGGCACCATGAGAAAGAGGAGACAAAATTGCCTCCTCACATTTTACATTACAGGAGCATGGTAGCCCACAAGTTTATTGTTGACAACAAAGAAAGGATGCTCTTGTATAACCTTAGTTTTAATAAGAAACACAATGAGACTATTATTTGCATGCGCCTCTGTTGTTTGATTTGCTTGCAGAGAATTTTCTTGTCACGCCGGAGGCAGTGTATGCTCATCGAGCCCAAGCATCCACTCCAGAACCTGAACCTAAGCTGGAACCTGCACTGGACCCTTATCGTGCATCATCTTTCCAGTGGGATCCGGAGACGACCAGCCAGTGGTATCCTGATTACACCTCCCAGTACACCGGGGAGAGTAGCAGCGGTCCTTGGTATTAGACCAACTTAGGACAAAAGCCTAAGCTTGCGGGAGTACGTATTTCTCACCGACTTTACATTCATGTTCACATACTAGTCGTCGGTGCTCATACTCTTTCATTGTATTATCCATGTTAGTTTAAATTTCTTTTTCTAGTTTTCTTCTTGTGTGTTTGATAAACCTTAAGAAAAACCAAAAAAATTAGTTAGTTTAATTTCCATGCCTGTAGTAGTAATTAAAATGAAAACCCAAAAATATTTCTTATTCTTCTTCTTACTTGTTGGGAGCTTTCCTGTGTAAATAGTTTTATTTTCTTTTCTTTCCTTTGGGGGTCGAGAAGACCATATTGAAATGCCTAGTGGCTCTCATATGCATGATTGTTTATTTAATTTAGAGCCCATATTACCCTATCTTCTCTCTTGAGTTGAATGCTTGCAGATTCCAGCTTAGTCCAATGCACGTGCACTCCTATTATTATACACATCGTTCGGTCGTGCAAGTGAAAGGCAATAATGACGATATATGATGGACTGAGATGAGAAAAGCTGGTATGAACTCGACCTCTCTTGTTTTTATAAATATGATGAGTTCATCATTCTTGATTCAGTTTATTATGAAGTAAACATATTTGCAATGACATTTAGAGATTATAGTTGCTTGCGCCATGCTTGATTAGCTATGAGTTATAATGGTTTACCTTGCGTGCCAACATGCTATTAGAATGATTATGATGTGGTATGATGGGATGGTATCCTCCTTTGAATGAATTGAGTGACTCGACTTGGCACATGTTCACGCATGTAGTTGAAACAAATCAACATAGCCTTCATGATATTTATGTTCATGGTAGATTATATCCTACTCATGCTTGTACTCGGTGTAAATTAATTTTAATGCATGTTTATGACTGTTGTCGCTCTCTTAGTTGGTCGCTTCCCAGTCTTTTGCTAGCCTTCACCTGTACTAAGCGGGAATATTGCTTGTGCATCCAAACTCCTTAAACCCCAAAGTTGTTCCATATGAGTCCACTATACCTTCCTATATGCGGTATTTACCTGCCGTTCCAAGTAAATTTGTATGTGCCAAACTCCAAACCTTCAAATGAAATTCTGTTTTGTATGCTCGAGCAGCTCATGTTTCAACTAGGGCTGCCTATATCTTCCATGCTAGGTGGGTTATTCTCAAGAGGAGTGGACTCCGCTCCTCATTCACGAGAAAGGACCGATAACCGGGATGCCTAGTCCCTTGATCCAAAAAGATCAAAGCAAATAAAAATAATTAAACAAAACTCCCCCAGGGCTGTTGTTAGTTGGTGGCACTCGTTGTTTCGAGCAAGCCATGGATTGATGCCTGTTGGTGGTTGGGGGAGTATAAACCTTTACCATTCTATTTGGGAACTGCCTATAATGCATGTAGTATGGAAGATACAGCCATCTCATAGTTGTTGCGTTGATAGGGAAAGTATGCCGCTCAAAATGTTATTCAATCTCTATTTTAAAATCGAGCTCTGGCACCTCTACAAATCCATGCTTCCCTCTGCGAAGGGCCTATCTATTTACTTTTATGTTGAGTCATCACCCTTCTTATTAAAAAGCACCCGCTGGAGAGCACACTGTCATTTGCATTCATTACTATTGGTTTGTATTGGGTATGACTTGACTGGATCTCTTTTACCATGAATTACAATGTTTAGTCAGTCCTTGATCTTCAAAGGTGCTCTGCATTTATGTTTTGCGGTCTCAGAAAGGGCTAGCGAGATACCATTTTGTTATATCATGTTATGATTATTTTGAGAAAGTGTTGTCATCCGAGTTTTATTATTATGGCTCGCTAGCTAATTATGCTATTGATATGAGTAATTGTGAGACCTAAGTGTTATTGTGAGTATGGTTAGTTCATAATATTTGCTGAAACCTGAATGATGGCGTTGCATGTTTACAACAACAAGAGCAAATAGAGTTTGTAAAAGTTTTTCTTTATCACTTTCAGTTTATCAACTGAATTGCTTGAGGACAACCAAAGGTTTAAGCTTGGGGGAGTTGATACGTCTCCAACGTATCTACTTTTCCAAACACTTTTGCCCTTGCTTTGGACTCTAACTTGCATGATTTGAATGAAACTAACCCAGACTGACGCTGTTTTTAGCAGAACTGCCATGATGTTGTTTTATGTGTAGAAAAGAAAAGTTCTTGGAATGTCCTGAAAATCCACGGAGGCACTTTTTGGAAAATATAAAAAATACTGGCTAAAGAATCAAGACCAGGGGCCCACACCATGTCCACGAGGGTGGGGGGTGCGCCCCCTCCCCCTAGGCGCGCCCCCTATCTCGTGGGCCCCCTGGACCTCCACCGACCTCAACTCCAACTCCATATATTCACGTTCGGGGAGAAAAAAATCAGAGAGAGAGTTTCATCGCATTTTACGATATGGAGCCGCCGCCAAGCCCTAATCTCTCTCGAGAGGGCTGATCTGGAGTCCGTTTGGGGCTCCGGAGAGGGGGATTCGTTGCCGTCGTCATCATCAACCATCCTCCATCACCAATTTCATGATGCTCACCGCCATGTGTGAGTAATTCCATCGTACGCTTGTTGGACGGTGATGGGAAGGATGAGACTTACCATGTAATCAAGTTAGTTTTGTTAGGATTTGATCCCTAGTATCCACTATGTTCTGAGATTGATGTTGCTATGACTTTGCTATGCTTAATGCTTGTCACTAGGGCCCGAGTGCCATGATTTCAGATCCGAACCTATTATGTTTTCATGAATATATGTGTGTTCTTGATACTATCTTGCAAGTCTATAGTCACCTATTATGTGTTATGATCCGACAACCCCAAAGTGACAATAATCGGGATACTTTTCGGTGATGATGTAGTTTGAGGAGTTCATGTATTCACTATGTGCTAATGCTTTGTTCCGGTTCTCTATTAAAAGGAGGCCTTAATATCCCTTAGTTTCTGCTAGGACCCCACTGCCACGGGAGGGTAGGACAAAAGATGTCATGCAAGTTCTTTTCCATAAGCACGTATGACTATTTACGGAATACATGCCTACATTACATTGATGAACTGGAGCTAGTTCTGTGTCACCCTATGTTATAGCTATTACATGAGGAATCGCATCCGGCATAATTATCCATCACTGATCCATTGCCTACGAGCTTTTCACGTATTGTTCTTCGCTTATTTACTTTTCCATTGCTACTGCTACAATCACTACAAAACCCAAAAACATTACTTTTGTTACCGTTACCTTTATTATTGTACTACTTTGCTACTAAATACTTTGTTGCAGATACTAAGTTATCCAGGTGTGGTTGAATTGACAACTCAACTGCTAATACTCAAGAATATTCTTTGCCTCCCCTTGTGTCAAATCAATAAATTTGGGTTGAATACTTTACCCTCGAAAGCTGTTGCGATCCCCTATACTTGTGGGTTATCATTCGGTACCCCGAACTTATAGCATTATATGCATCAGCTCCGAATCATGTCTTGGGTCAATAATTGGGTTTGCCCGGCTCCTATGTTTTGGTACCTTATGTTCCGCTATATTGGCTAAGGTAGCACAGGGAGAACTACTGTGATTGTTTCCCGGTTCTTCCGGACGAGCACCTCAGTAGAGAAAGCCGAAAACTGACTATCATGATGCAGTGAGAGCTAGGGGTGGGCATATAACCCGAAAACCGAACGACCGAACCGAATTAACCTGAACCGAAGCCGAATTGACCGAAACCGATTTATTCGGTACTATGCTCGGTTAATGATTATGAGAAACCGAGTATACTTCGGTGATTTCGGTCTACGCACTCGCTGCACAGAATTGACCGAAGCACCGAGGCCGCTGCTAACTCAAACAGTTTTGCTAGCTAATCACGCGTACTCCATAAATTAGTTTCCATTCGTACGCTCTGACTTTGTGCTGCCAGCCAACGAGATGAAAATCAATTGAATTGATGGCGCATTGATGTGATGAGTGGCAAACAGTGCCGTAGGCTGGCCGGCTGGTTCCATGATTCACTCGCTAATTCTCGTCCACGTGTGTACTGGATGCCCTTTTTTAATAGTGAACCTAGGTGTTGTTTGCTACTGCATGCGGTCTCGCTCACCTCCTGTCACCTTTTTTTATTGTTTGAGAATAACTCGTGTTGAGACAAACAAGGTACTAGCAGCTATACCATCCGGCCAGCTCAAACCAGCCTAGCGCGGTAGTGCCCAGGCGGCCAGGCCCCAGCTGTTCGGTGTATTTGGTGCAAAACCGAATACCAAACCGATCAACCGGTGCATCGAAGGCTCGGTTTCCATTATTGCTAGAGACCGATCGGTTGGTGTTTTCTAGGAACCGAGAAAACTGAAACACCGAAGCACCGAACCGTTCGGTTCGGGGGAACCGAACGCCCACCCCTGGCGAGAGCTGGTCAGCTGTTTGAGAGGTTGTAAAATCTTTAAGGATTTCCTCTGCATAATGCCATAACCAATGCAGCGTGCGAGGGATCGGCTTTTCTTCCGATCAGGCGCCTGTAAAGCCCCTCGTGCGGTCTTCCGAACACCAGGGGCTGCGCCTACCTTCCTTTTAAAACTCCTATGGCTAACTCAAAGTGATAAAGCCCTATAGTCTGATTGCCTAGTTCGCTGTGCTGAACACCTCCCTCAAGGACCCAAAACTGGGATAAAGAGTGTACAGGTTTATCCCGAACACCCCCGTACTTACTACATGGGGGCAGAAGCCGGCGACTAGCCAACTCTCAGGATTAATATATAAAACGGCCGCACAGGAGGAAAAACTTTCAAACAACAAGCAATAAATGATAGAAATGATCTTGTTCAAATATTACAAAGGGCAAACTTGACTGTATTCATGAAAATAAAATGTCCTTGGTGCATTGCTCCGCCGCAAGGCGGGCTCCTTTCAAGACACCTTCATAATACAGCTCGGGCTTGCGGTGCTCCTTTCCCTCCGGCGGTCCCTCGTCATCAGCTTTTCTACATCCGTCTTCTCCCAATGCATCTTTGCGCGGGCGAAGGCCATTCGTGCACCTTCTATGCAGACCGTCCGCTTGATGACTTCGAGTCGAGGGCAGGCACTCACAAGCCTTCACGAGCCCGAAGTAACTGCTCGGAATCAGCTCGGCGGGCCACAGCCGGATAATCAAATCCTTCATTGCTAGCTCGGCCGCCTTATGCAGTTCGACCAGCAGCTTTAGTTGATCGGAAAACGGCACCAGATAATTCGGCGCCAGATACTGCATCCAGAAGAGCTTATCCGTAGTATTCCTCTCTTCAGCTCGGTAGAATTGGGCGGCATCAGATATGCTGCGTGGTAGCTCCGCAAATACCCCTGGAGAAATCAGAATTTAAACTCTCAACTTGATTTTCTCCTTTCAAATACCCGCTTTGTATAGAAAAAACCTTACCAGCTGCAATCTTCCTCGCCTCCTGGATTTCCTTCAGGGCACTAAGGCTTCCTCCCGGGCATCACTTGCGGCTTGGCGAGCCTGGGAGAGTTCGAATTCTTTCCCTGCTAAACTCTGCTCCAAGGTCTCACATTTCTTCACGGCCTCTTGAAGCTCTCGCTCAGCCTCAATAAATATGGCCTCGTGTTTCTCACGGAGAGCCTGCTCTGCGGCTGCCTTCTTCTCGGCTTCGGCCATAGCCTTTTTAAGAGCCTCAATCTCGGCCGTCGCCCCTAGAGCACATTACAAAAATATTTTCATCATGCACACTTATTCATTTGTGCTAAACAAAAAAGGTTTCTGCATACCTTGGTTATCCTCTAGCTGTTTCTTCACTTGGCCAAGTTCTCCTTCAGCCCGCTCCAAACTATGCCTCAGTCCGGATACTTCCGCAGCATGAGAGGCGGCAGTTGCTACAGACGCCTGCTTATTAAAAAGAGTGATAGATGTCATCAAGTGAGTCTCCTGCGAACATAAATTTGATCCTCTGTCCGGTTCTTTCTTTCACTGAATAGTGTATCAGGGGCTACTATCTATACCATGACATTCTTCCACACCTCATAAAACATACCTCAAAGCCTCTTATGAGGCTGATACAGGATTCATTCAGTCCACCCTCAATGGACTGAATCTTCTCAATCACTGCACCCATAAGGGCATGGTGTTCAGCAACGATGGAGGCACCCTTCAGCGTCGCCAATAAAGCATCTGGCACCTCTGGATGGACAGAGGTTGCCGGTGGAATAGACACACCTCCTTCAGCTGACGGAGGCTGCCTGCCTAACCCTGGGCCTTATGGGTCTCCGAAATCGTGTCCGGCTGGGGGCCGGATTCAAGATAACCCCCGCCGTCGACGTCCACGGGAGCCTTCTCTCCCGTGTGTCCGGACCCTGAAGTCTGGCCTCCTGGCGCGGCCTTTGCGATCTCCCCCCCCCCTCCGTGGCCTAGGTCCTTCTGGGACGAAACCTCGGTTTCATTCAGATGTTTGGGGGAGGGGGCCTTCGGGGGTCTCCCGCTCTCCATTACACCCGAACCCAGCAAATCCTCTCACGAGGATTGTTCAGTGCGGGACCTTGCCGGACTGAAAAAAGTACGACTCAGATTAAAATATCATGCCATGACAAGTCTGGACACATGAACATGTTCGGATTCTATACTCACGAGTTCACCAGGGGCTTGGCCCTGGGATCCC
>NC_057795.1:295609708-295647312 GCF_018294505.1 Triticum aestivum | reverse complement strand
GGTGGGCGGCTGGGTGCTACGCATCCGTCCGACACACGCGACCACCCCGACAGGACTATGCTTTGGTGCCTTAAGGCACCTGGCTTTGTCTCCATGACATGTGGGCCCAACAGGTGGCTGGCCCACATGTTAGTGACCCAAAGGCAGGTGCCTTTAAGGCACCAAAGCAGCGTCCACCCCGACACGACCCTGGTCTGCCTGGTGCGCCTACATTTGAGAATGCAAACGAATCTTCTTTCATTTGCAAACGAATCTGTATGTATTACCATGCCCGTGTTTTCCTTGCAATAATTAGTCATTCGAAACAAGATACTCCCTCCGTTCACTTTTGTAAGTCGTTTCAGACAACTTAAAATGAACTGTTTTGCACATTGTGTGAAATGTCTTCAAGGTCTTATAAAAGTGAACAAAGGGAGTACTATAAATTAATTAATGAGGAGTTATTTGAAAAAATTCGAAACGGTATCCACGCTAACGTGTATTAGAGTGTGTGTCACATAATTAGTTATTTGAATTAGAGTGTGTGTCACGTAGCGATCTCCAATTCTAACGTGGATTTCGCATTTCACTGTATCCATGCTACTTTTTTAATACAAATTCATATGTATATAATGAACACCATGGTAGTGAGAAAACTTTTGGATGGATTCAAACATATGACCTACAAAAAAGCACAACAAATTGAGTCAATGTCAACTTTTCGAAACTTAGTATGGCACAAATTCGAAATAATTACCCGTATGCATGGTCCTCGGTTCAAATCTTACAATGTACACCGAATTGAAACATCGATATTAAGTCTCGTACTATGTACATTCAAATGTTGTTTTTAGCCCCCCCTCGCACAAATGCTACATACTTCCTATATCGGTCAATCTTCCTCTCCTAACCACCTTAGGAAGCTATCGGTTTCCAACACACGTTCATTGTTTCTCTCCATGTTCCGATCTCTAAGTCTCTCAACTACACAACCCCTTTTCCCACTATGTTACCAAATGTATTTACCTCACACACCCGCCATTGCACCCCATGTTGAGCTCTCTCTCTCCCCCTCTCCCTCTCACCCTCTCGCGCTAAATGTCATGGTTCTAAGCCTGACAGTAGAGTGGGGGGTAGGTATGGAGAGGCAAGGTTCTAGCTATGGAGAGGTTGTAAGCACAAAGGATGTACGAGTTCAGGCCCTTCTCGGAAGAAGTAACAGCCCTACGTCTCGGAGCCCGGAGGCGGTCGAGTGGATTATGAGTGTATGAACTACAAGGTACCGAACCCCTCTGCTTGTGGAGGGGCGGTGGCTTATATAGAGTGCGCCAGGACCCCAGCCAGCCTACGTAGGAGAGGGTTTAAGGTGAGTTAAGTCTGGGGCGTTACTGGTAACGCCCCACATAAAGTGCCTTTACTATCATAAAGTCTACTTGATTACAGGCCGTTGCAGTGCAGAGTGCCTCTTGACCTCCTGGTGGTCGAGTGAGTCTTCGTGGTCGAGTCCTTCAGGCCAGTCGAGTGAATCCTCGTTGGTCGACTGGAAGGCGACCTCTTCTAAGGATGTCCTGGGGTAAGTTACTTTGGATCAGGTCCATGACCCTACCCTAGGTACATAACCCCATCATTAGCCCCCGAATGGATTGAGGCTTGGAGTGAAGAAGGAGTTGATGTCGTTTCCGATTAACCTTTGCGCTCCGGTTGTGCGCTGTTCTGGACCAAAGAATCTCTTCGTCGACAGGAAACAACTTGCCTTCAGTCGACTTGATCCATTCTGTTTTTGCGTCGAGTGATCTTTCAGGCTTCGACGATCTCCGAGCGACGGATCGCCGGAAACACCGCGCCTGACAGACTGATTTGTTGCTCGCGGATTCTGCGGGATGCAAAATTTGGGGGCGCGCGCGAAGCGGGGCGGACCGCGGCGTTCGGATGGGACGGGGCATGGACGCCTCGATCTCTGCGCCGCCTTTTTCGCCACGTATCCCGTCTGCATAGCTGTTCCAGATATGATTAGATCGACCGGGCCCACCTGTCATCCACTCGGAAGGGACCTTATAAATGTGCCCGGCGAGGATTTCTGTGCTGCGCCTTAGCATTCTCCCCCTCTCTCTGCTTCCTTCCTCCCTGCTCAGCGCGCCCGCTCTCGCCCCCGCACCACTTCCCTTCGCGCATCTCGCCGGCGACCATGGCCAAGGAGAAGACGGCGGCGCTGGAGCATGCAAAGAAGGCGTCGGCATCGGAGAAGGCGAAGGGGAGATCCAACAGCCGCGGAGGGTCCTCGTCCAAATCCCGCCTGCCGAAGGGCTGGGTCCAAGGAGACTGGATCCAGTCGACCATCACGGAGAATGACCTCCTCGACATGGCCAACGAGGGCTTGATCCCCCACGGAGCTGCGAGGCTTCCGGGGAAGGAGTGGCAGCCCCAGCCAGAAGAGGGTGAGTGTGTGCTTTTGGCCACTCATGTTGATCGTGGGTTTTCCTTGCCGCCGAGTGTTTTCTTTCGTGGCTTCTTGAATTTCTTCGGAGCGCAGCTCCACCACTTTACCCCAAACTCCATTGCCTATCTTGTTGCGTTCGTGTCCATGTGTGAGGGTTTCTTGGGCTGTCGACCGCACTGGGGTTTGTTCAAACATATATTCACGTGTCGATCTCAGACCGTGAAGAAGGCGAGCCCAGGTGATGAGAGAACCCGAGTCGTCCAAATGTGTGGGGGCCTGGGGATTCAGGTGAGGAATAAGAGCACCTTCCCGCCCATGACCTTTCCCGAGTCCGTCAGAGGCTGGCAGTCGACTTGGTTCTACTGCCAGGTCCAGTCGACGCCAGGGCAGTCGAGTGGACTCCCTCCGTTCACCATGGACCGAGTGAGCAAGCCTTCCCCTCTGAAGCTGATTCCGGAGGAGAGAGCCGACGTGAAGATGTTGATGGAGCGCGTGGTGCAGTTGGTTCGGGAGGGAGTGACAGGCATGGACCTCCCGGAGGTTTTCCTCAGGCGTCGCATCCAGCCTCTCCAGTTCCGGAGCCACTGCATGTGGTTGTACTGTGGGACCGAAGACGAGACTAGAGTCCATCCAGAAGCAGTCGACGATGTCACTCTGGAAAGATGGATGGCAGCCGTCACCGGAAACAAGGACAACCCACGCGGAGCCAGAAGGGTTCCTCCACTCGACCACAACAGCGACTCAAACAAGGTACACTTGCTCTGCTCTCCACTGCGCCCTCGTCGTATTCATTTCTGTTAACCCTGCCGACTGGTCGACTGATTCTTGTCTGGGCATCTGTTAGGCCCTCACCGAGCTGTACTCGATGCCCAATGGGGCACAAGCTTCGACTGAGGAGGGCGAGGCGAGCGGGGGCGAGAGCCAGGAAGAGGAGGAATGGGACTCGGATGTTGCAGAGGACGATGACGACGATGACGATGATGACGGCGATGAAGACGACATCGAGGACGAGGAAGAAGAGGAGGAGGAGGTCGTACCGCCGCGCTCAGAAAGGCGGTCGAAGCTTGTCCACGACCCTTCGACCGAACGTGGTAAGGGGGTTGCGACCGCCACTCAGTCGACCAAGCGCCCTCGGACCACCTCTCTGGTGCCGACTGAAAAGGCGCCAAAGCAGCCCAGGGCGGCCTTGTCGAAGCCGATCAAACTCTTGCCGAAGATGAAGGTGTCCATCCCTACCATATCAGGGTAACCGCGCTGCTCATATTTTCTTATTCTGTGCGAACTTTATCTCTGGTCGATGCTGAAGTTAGTCGACTGATCCTTTTGGAGTTGCAGTGCTGCTACTTCTGAGACCTCGGCCCGGGCTGATGACCACGAGATGGAGGATGCAGCAACTTCGAACCCAGGTACTGTATTCTTAACGCCGTTCTTAGTCGACTGACTCACGATCTCTGATCCTGATTCTTCTCCGCAGCTCCACCCAATACTGTTATCAATCTCCCTGACGACGACGAGGATGAAGAACCACTGGCACGCAGGAAGAGTCGGAAAACGCCCGCCAGTAAGGCGCCTCAGGATGTGACGGCGCCTGAGACTCTCACTGTGGAGGAAGGGAACACCACTCGACACACGGTGTCCTTCGCAAATCCACTGACGAGTGCTCAGCAGCCCTCCCTCTTCACGACTCACCACGTCCCAGAGGACCAAGCTGGCGCAGCGAAGGAAGCAATACGCCAGGCGGGACTCATGATGGAGCAGCTGAAGACCATCCGGGACGCGAGCCAGACAGCTTATGACGCCAGCTCTACCCTCCAAAGCAATGTCCAGGTCAGTCGAGCGCTGTTTGTTCTGTTGGATATGCTACCAAAAACTTTTCTTTTCCGGAATTTATAGCAGTCACCCGCTGGGTGTGTCGAATAAACTCCGTGTTAGCGGGGGCACGCTGAGTGCACCCGCTGGGTGTAGTCCCCAAGGCTAAGGTCGACTGCTTGCAGTCGGCTTTAGGCTTTATGATGTCAATCTTTCCGTCAGTCGACTGGTCGACTGGATTTCAGAAACCGGTGGGGGCACGCTGAGTGCACCCACTGGGTGTAGTCCCCAAGGCTAAGGTCGACTGCTGGCAGTCGGCCTTAGGCTTTATGATGTCAATTTTTCTTTCAGTCGACTATGTCGACTGGATTTCTCAAACCGGTGGGGGCACGCTGAGTGCACCCACTGGGTGTAGTCCCCGAGACTGTGGTCGACTGCTTGCAGTTGATCACAGTCTTAGAGAATGCATTTTTTTTGAGGTCAACTGGTCGACTTTGTCTTCAACAGGATTAGTGGGGGCACGCTGAGTGCACCCACTGGGTGTAGTTCCCGAGACTACGGTCGAATGCTTGTATTCGGCTGTAGTCTTAGAAACGTGTGTTTTTCCCTTTTTCACTCGGAAGTGAATTATTTTTGACATTTAGTCGATTGGTTCTTCGCAGAACTCTTGTGATCTTGTGGCTCGCTACTCAGAGCTGGAACAAAAACATACTCAAGTCGAGCTGAGCTTGAAGCTGGTTCAAGAGAAACTGACAAAGGCAAAGGAGGAGACCGAAGGTATGTTTGGTGAGACCCTGACGACGGCTTTTGCCCTTGCTTGTTTCAAAATCTGATCTTGCTGTAACTTGCAGGTAAGGTAAGGGAGGCCCAGCAGAAGAAAGACCTTGAGCTAGCTGAGAAGATCAAGCTTGCTGACGAGAAGTTAGCTTCAGTCACCAAGCTCGAACAAGACAATACCAATCTGAAAGCTGCTCTTGGGATTGCCAACAAGGAGGTCAATCGACTGAAAGCTGATAAAGCTGCCCTGACTGACCAAGTCAGTAAATTGACTGAGAAGAAAACTGAACTGGAGGCCTTCCTGAGTGGCCTTGCCAAGAAGCTGTTTCTTATGCTTGAAGGTAAACCTCCATGTTTGGCAAATATTTCCAATTGTGGCTTTTTCCATTCGACTATCCCCTTGACTTAGTGATCCTCCTTGCAGAATTTTGTCAAAACTTTGAAGAAGAAACCAGCCGACTGGAGCCGAACCTCGACCCCATCAATTCACCGGTGAACGACGAAGTTGCCATGGATGTTTTCCGACTGGAGTCTCGCGTTGCAGCTGTCGTGGACTATCTCGCAAGGCTGAAGGCCGCCACATCTCGCATCGACTCGACGCTCTGGCCTGAGGAGACACTTCAGAATGACCTTGAGTCGCTGATGGCCCGCTTGAACACGATCCCTGGTCGAGTGCAGGAGTGGAAGAAGTCCTCGGCTCGGTGTGGTGCAGATGTCGCTTTGTGTCTGGCCCGAGTCCACTGCAAAGATGCGCGGGAAGAGAAGCTGGCGGCCCTTCGAGTGGCCAATACCAAGAAGCACGACTTCAGGTCCTTTATGGAAACTTTCCTTGCAGCTGCCACTCGGATCGCCGACGGAATTGACCTTGATGAATTTGTTGCACCTTCCAGCCCTCCACAGGAGGGGTAAAAAACTTCTTCTGGCTCGACGCTTTAAATTTGCCTCGGTATGCCGAGTGGAATTGTAACCGACAAACCTTAACGGGCTTGACGCCTGAGCACTTTCGGTTCCTTTAGATATTGATTCAAACTTGAATTAGGCGCTTGAATATGACTGCCTTCGGCTCAAAATGTCTTTTGCAGGTTCAAAGCAAGGCGCCTTTATTGCAATCGACTTATTCCTTAGTCCACTTAGGCGAGCACTGGGCTGCGGCTAAGCCCTCCGAGTGAGAAGTTTTACTCTTCACTCGGTAGGATTTTGATAACTTAGGCGAGTGCTTGGACTACAGCTAAGCCCCCGAGTGAGAGGGTTGCTCTTCACTCGGTAGGATTTCGATAACTTAGGCGAGTGTCTGGACTGCAGCTAAGCCCCCGAGTGAGAGGGTTGCTCTTCACTCGGTAGGATTTTTATAACTTAGGCGAGCACGAGGCTGCAGCTAAGCCCCCGAGTGAGAGGGTTGCTCTTCACTCGGTAGGATTTTTATAACTTAGGCGAGCACGAGGCTGCAGCTAAGCCCCCGAGTGAGAGGGTTGCTCTTCACTCGGTAGGATTTTTATAACTTAGGCGAGCACGAGGCTGCAGCTAAGCCCCCGAGTGAGAGGGTTGCTTACCACTCGGTAGGATTTTGATAAACTTAGGCGAGTCCTTGGACTGCAGCTAAGCCTCCGAGTGGAAGGCTGGCTTACCACTCGGTAGGATTTTGATAAACTTAGGCGAAACGGATTCGCAGCTAAGCCTCCAAGTGAGAGTCTGGCTCACCACTCGGTAGGATTTTTACAAACTTAGGCGAAACGGATTCGCGGCTAAGCCACCCACTGAGGGGGAGTTTTATGTGGACAAAAATAAAAAGTGACAGAAATTATGGAGGAACTATGACACTATTATTTTGATGTCCATGAGCTACAGAAGTACTTTATTGCAACTCATCCGAGTGATAAAACTTAAGTGTAAAATGGGCGGAGTAGCTCCGCGTTCCAAGCTCGGGGCTCGTCGATATTGTGCTCGACGTTGTAAAGACGATACGCCCCGTTGTGGAGGACCTTGGTGACGATGAAGGGGCCTTCCCAAGAAGGAGCAAGCTTGTGTGCTTTGTGCTGATCCACTCGGAGAACCAAATCCCCTTCCTGGAAGGTTCGACCTCTTACATTCCTGGCGTGGAAACGGCGCAAATCTTGTTGGTAGATGGTCGAACGGATCAGAGCCATCTCCCTTTCTTCCTCTAAAAGGTCGATTGCGTCCTGCCGCGCTTGTTCAGCTTCTGCTTCGTTGTAGATTTCAACTCGGGGAGCATTATGAAGAAGATCACTCGGCAAGACCGCTTTAGCTCCATAGACCAAGAAGAATGGAGTTCTTCCGGTCGACCGATTAGGTGTGGTCCGCAGTCCCCAGAGCACAGAGGGAAGTTCGTCAACCCAAGCTCCAGCCGCGTGTTTGAGATCACGCATCAGTCGAGGCTTCAAACCCTTAAGAATCAGTCCATTAGCTCGCTCTGCTTGTCCATTCGACTGCGGATGGGCGACTGAAGCGTAGTCGACTCGTGTGCCCTGGGAGTTGCAGAAAGTTCTGAATTCTTCTGAGTCAAAGTTCGACCCATTATCCGTGATGATGCTGTGCGGGACTCCATATCTGAATATTAGTTCCCTGATGAAGCTAACAGCAGTACCGGTGTCAAGGCTCTTGATTGGTTTAGCTTCGATCCACTTGGTGAACTTGTCGACTGCCACCAGTACATGCGTGAAGCCGCTTCGTCCTGTTCTCAAAGGACCGACCATGTCCAGCCCCCAAACTGCAAAAGGCCAGACGAGTGGGATGGTCTTCAAAGCTGACGCAGGCTTGTGCGACATATTCGAGTAGAACTGACATCCCTCGCACTTATCCACTATTTCTTTTGCCATCTCATTCGCCTTGGGCCAGTAAAATCCGGCTCGGTATGCTTTGGCCACGATGGTCCGAGAGGACGCATGATGACCACAGGTCCCCGAGTGAATATCATTGAGGATGAGTCGACCTTCTTCTGGTGTTATGCACTTCTGACCGACTCCAGTCGCGCTTTCTCTGTATAATTGTCCTTTGATTACGGTAAAGGCCTTAGATCGACGGACGATCTGTCGAGCCTCTTCCTCATCCTCCAGAAGCTCTTTCCTCAAGATATATGCGACATACGGAATCGTCCAGTCGGGAATGACCACCAAAACCTCCATGATCAAGTCGACCACCGCTGGGACTTCAACTTCAGTCGGATCTATGGCGCTCTTGGGCTGTGGAGTTTCTTCGGTGAAAGGATCTTCTTTGACTGACGGAGTGTGTATATGCTCCAAGAACACACCACTCGGAATGGCTTCTCTCTTGGAACCTATCTTTGCTAGATCATCAGCTGCTTGATTTTTCAGTCGGGGTACATGATGGAGCTCCAACCCCTCGAACTTCTTTTCCAGCTTCCTCACTGCACTGCAGTATCCAGTCATGGCTGGGCTTCTCACGTCCCACTCTTTCATCACCTGATTGACCACTAAATCCGAGTCGCCATAGACCATTAGGCGACGGACGCCGAGTGAAATAGCCATGCGCAACCCATATAGGAGGGCCTCATATTCTGCCTCATTGTTGGAGGAATCAAAATGAATCTGGAGCACATATCTGAGCTTATCTCCTCTGGGGGACACCAGGACAACCCCAGCACCGGAACCATTCAACATCTTAGAGCCATCAAAAAACATGGTCCAATGCTCCGAGTGAACTTCAGTCGGCTGCTGCTGTTCAATCCACTCGGCGAGGAAATCTGCTATTGCCTGGGACTTAATGGCTTTCTTTACCTCAAACTTGATATCAAGGGGAAGAAGTTCAATCGCCCATTTGGCCACTCGGCCAGTTGCATCTCTGTTGTGCAAAATCTCTGATAGTGGAGCGTCGCTGACGACTGTGATGGAATGGTCAGAGAAATAATGAGCAACCTTCTTTGTGGTCATGTATATTCCATACACAAGCTTCTGATAATGAGGATATCTCTGCTTGGATGGAGTCAAGACTTCAGACAAATAATACACTGGGCGCTGAACTTTGAGAGCTTTTCCTTCTTCTTCCCGCTCGACCGTTAGCACAGTACTGACGACTTGTCCTGTGGCTGCGATGTAGAGCAACAGAGGCTCTTTGCTGATTGGAGCAGCAAGCACCGGCTGGGTGGAGAGCAGAGCTTTTAGCTCGGCAAACGCTGCATCAGCTTCTGGAGTCCACTCAAACTTGTCAGCCTTCTTCATCAGTCGGTAAAGAGGCAGTGCCTTTTCACCGAGTCGTGAGATGAATCGACTTAATGCGGCCAAGCATCCAGTAAGCTTCTGGACATCATGCACTCGCACAGGGCGTTTCATTCGGAGAATAGTGCCAATCTTCTCTGGGTTAGCGTCGATTCCCCGTTCGGAAACGAGAAAACCGAGTAACTTGCCACCAGGAACTCCAAATGTGCACTTTGATGGATTGAGCTTGATATCGTACCTTCTGAGGTTGGCAAATGTTTCGGCGAGGTCAGCGAGCAGGTCGGAACCTTTTCGTGACTTGACAACAATATCATCCATATAAGCTTCCACATTCCGACTGATTTGAGTGAGTAGACACTTCTGAATCATTCACATAAATGTGGCTCCGGCATTCTTGAGGCCGAATGGCATGGTGATATAGCAGAAGCACCTGAATGGAGTGATGAAAGCTGTTTTTACCTCATCGGGCCCGTACAGACGGATCTGGTGGTACCCGGAGTAAGCATCTAAAAAAGACAACCTCTCGCATCCCGCGGTCGAGTCGACAATTTGATCTATGCGAGGGAGAGGAAAGTGATCTTTCGGGCAGGCCCGGTTGATGTGCTTGAAATCAATGCACATTCGGAGCGACTTGTCCTTCTTAGGGACCATGACGACATTAGCGAGCCACTCGGAGTGGTATATCTCTCGGATAAATCCTGCCGCCAACAGTCGAGCCACTTCTTCACCAATGGCCTTTCTCTTCTGGACAGCGGACCGCCGAAGATGCTCTTTGACTGGTTTTGCAGACGAGTCGACTCTTAGGCGATGCTCAGCCAGTCCCCTGGGAACACCTGGCATGTCAGCGGGCTTCCATGCAAAAATGTCCCAGTTCTCACGGAGGAACTGGATGAGCGCTTCTTCCTATTTCGGGTCGAGTGTTGTGGAGATGCGGGTCGGAGCTGCTTCGGGGTCGGTCGGGTGAATGTGAACAGGCTTCGTCTCACCGGACGACTGGAATGCAGACTCTGTGGCGGGCTTCTTGGATCGCAGCAAGTCACTCGGATCTGCGTTTTGCTTGTATTCTTCGAACTCGACCGCTGTCACTTGGGAATCGGCAATCTTGGAGCCCTTCTGAAAGCACTCTTCTGCCTTTTTCCTATCACCGGTGACAGTGATCACTCCTTTGGGGCCGGGCATCTTCAATTTGAGGTACACGTAACATGGTCGAGCCATGAACCGTGCATAAGCTGGTCTCCCCAAAATGGCATGATATGCACTTTGAAAATCCACGACCTCAAACGTCAACTTTTCTTTGCGAAAATGCTTCGAATCACCAAACACTACGTCCAAAGCTATCTGGCCGAGTGACTCGGCCTTCTTCCCCGGTATAACTCCATGAAAGCTCATGTTACTAGTGCTCAGTCGGGACATCGGAATGCCCATACCTTTCAATGTGTCTGCGTATAACAGATTCAGCCCACTTCCACCGTCCATCAGCACCTTTGTCAGTCGAGTGCCTTCGACAACCAGATCGACCACCAAAGCTTGCCTCCCAGGGGTGGCAATATGAGTCGGGTGATCAGATTGGTCGAATGTGATGGGTGTTTGAGACCACTTCAGATAATTTGCCTTTGCTGGGGCAACCATGTTCAACTCTCGGTTAATCACTTTCAGTCGACTTCTGCTTTCCACATCTGCAAAGATCATCAGAGTGGAGTTGATATGCGGATATCCTCCCTCACTGTCCTCCTTGTCTTCGGCCTTGTCTGACTCCTTCTCCTTGTCCTTAGACTGTTTTCCCTAAAACTGCTGGATCAGGAGTCGACATTGGCGAGTGGTGTGCTTCGGGTAGATGATATTCCCCTCTTCGTCTTTCTTCGTGTGAATGTGACATGGCATATCCAACACGTCGTTCCCTTCTTTATCCTTTACCTTCTTGGGGTTCCAGGATCCTTTTGGTTTCCCCTTAAACTTTCCTTGAGTCACGGCCAGAGCCTCTCCAGGAGCTGCCGGTTCAGCCTTCCGCTTCTGTTTCCGACTGGTGTTTCCCTTTTCCGACTGACTCGGCTTGTGCTTGCCGCTTCGGAGTCGGTCTTCTTCTTCGCCATTGGCGTACTTGGTAGCAATCTCCATCATCCGACTCAAGGTAATGTCACCGGTTCGACCAAATTTCAAACTCAGTTCTCTGTTCTTGACGCCGTCTTTGAAGGCGCATACTGCCTGATGATCAGAGACATTTTCCACAGTATGGTGCAAAGTGATCCACCTCTGAATATACTCTCTGAGAGTCTCATTAGCTTTTTGCACGCAGACCTGCAACTCTGTCAATCCAGCTGGTCGCTTGCAAGTCCCTTCAAATGTTCTGATGAACACTCGGGACAGATCTTCCCAAGTGTAAATGCTGCTAGGAGGTAATTGAGTCAACCATGCCCTGGCAGAACCTTCCAGCATGAGAGGCAAGTGCTTCATGGCCACCTCGTCGTTTCCACCACCAATCCGAACTGCCACTCGGTAGTCTTCAAGCCAAGTTTCAGGCTTAGACTCACCAGTGAACTTGCTGACTCCTGTTGCCAACCTGATATTGGGGGGGATAACTGCGGCTCTGATAGCTCTGCTGAAACATTCAGGACCAGAAACATGCACTCGACTGCTTGTGGGTACATCTCTGTCGAGTGCACCTCAATGAGCTCTGTTCCGGTCGACCAACCCTTGCACGATAATGGACCGCGCGTCGAAGCCTGGCTCTCTGGGGTCAACTGGAACTCTTCGCCCTGTACTGTACTGATGCCTATCATCTGGCTGCCGAGGAGCGTAAGACCCACCCCTCGGAGGGGAATAGGGCACTCGACGCCTATCATCTCGGTCGAGTCTGTCGCCGTATTGATCTCGCCAATTCTCGCGCCCTTCGCGCCGCGGAGGCGATCTGGGGCTGTGAGCCGACTGAACCGTATTCATAGTGACGGATCGACTGTGAATTCTGTTGCGCGACTGAGACACGGCTGAATTCTGATCTCCTGCTGCCCGGAGCAGATCCCTGATCTGCAGCAAACCTCTGCCAGCTTCCGACTGCGAAGGTTGGATGGACTCTGCTATACGGGTCGCAGCTGCTAAATTCTGAATTAGGGTTTGATATACCTGAGTCGGCGGGAAGAGTTGACGTCGACTGGTGTCGGGAACTCGTTGCCGCGCGCGCTCGTCGAGTGCTTGCTGAAGGTTCTCCAGTCGAGTGCGCTCGGCTAAATTGGCCAGGTGCGCCTCCTCCAAAGCACGAGCCTCGGGGGTTTCCCCTGCGATGGGAATACGCAGGGGATCCTCGTTCCTGCGGCGGAGTTCCTCTCTTTGCAGAGAGTCGAGTGGCTCGGGTTGGTACTCTTCGTAGCCTCGCGTAGGGTCGCCGCCGTCACCTGCTCCACCGCCACGGGCGAAGCCAGGGGGACTGTGGGGCCCATCGACCATCAAGATTTCCGCCGCTGGATCACTGCTACCGCACTCGGATGCAGTCTCTACGGAGCCAGTCGACAGGTCGAACAAGCCGTAGAGAAGTTCGTCGGGCTCGATTGCCGCAACTTGGGTGGTGGCCGATTGGCGAGCCACCGCGTGCCTCACCCACCGCTGAAGCCTCGACCGGCCTGAGCGCTTGCGCTGGCGGGAGACCGGGAGGGAGGACGATGGAGGAGCCGACCAATACTGGGTCGACGGTTGCCGCAGCAGAACGCCGCGGACACATGCGCGAAAATGTGTCGCACCGCGGACGGGGAGCGCATCTACGTCGAGTGGAGCCTCCTGGAGCCATGCGGAGTCGTCGGCGATGAAGGTGAGAGTGCCGAGACGGATCTCTTGACCCTCGACCAAAACTCCAGCAGACACCATGATGAAAGTACTCGGAAGAATCGCAACTTCTCCACAAAATCGCTAAAACACCTGCCCCACGGTGGGCGCCAACTATCGTGGTTCTAAGCCTGACAGTAGAGTGGGGGGTAGGTATGGAGAGGCAAGGTTCTATCTATGGAGAGGTTGTAAGCACAAAGGATGTACGAGTTCAGGCCCTTCTCGGAAGAAGTAACAGCCCTACGTCTCGGAGCCCGGAGGCGGTCGAGTGGATTATGAGTGTATGAACTACAAGGTACCGAACCCCTCTGCCTGTGGAGGGGGGGTGGCTTATATAGAGTGCGCCAGGACCCCAGCCAGCCTACATAGGAGAGGGTTTAAGGTGAGTTAAGTCTGGGGCGTTACTGGTAACGCCCCACATAAAGTGCCTTTACTATCATAAAGTCTACTTGATTACAGGCCGTTGCAGTGCAGAGTGCCTCTTGACCTCCTGGTGGTCGAGTGAGTCTTCGTGGTCGAGTCCTTCAGGCCAGTCGAGTGAATCCTCGTTGGTCGACTGGAAGGCGACCTCTTCTAAGGACGTCCTGGGGTAAGTTACTTTGGATCAGGTCCATGACCCTACCCTAGGTACATAACCCCATCACTAAATACATGCATTGCCTATCTAGCCCCCTCAACCTCTCTTGTGCATGCACGCACGTTGTATATCTAGGTCACTCCCTCGAGACTGTCTCACTCTTTCTTCCGCACGGCGGACCACACTCCCTCAATCTCGCTCTCTTTATTTGAGTCTCGTTTAACCTCGTTTTCCTTCACACACAAATGATATATCTCCCTGTTCAGGCCTTGATCGACACACTCTATACTCTCTCACGCAGATTGTCTATCTAGGCCAGTCCATCCAAGCCACCGCCACTCTTTCGACCTCATGGTGGGCCACACTCTCTCTCTCTCTCTCTCTCTCTCTCTCTCTCTCTGTATGTCTCGATTGACCTCGCTCTTTCTCGGACAAAAATGATATATCACCATGTTTGAGCCCAGTTCGACCTATTCACATTGTATACTCTCTCACACACATTGTCTATCTAGGTCACTCTCTCCAACCCGTCTCACTCTCTCGATCGCACGGCGACCCTATGTGATCGGTTGACCTTGCTTCCTTCCACACACAAAATATATCTACACGTCTGTGACTGGATCATCCTCAAGCTCTATCTTACAGCCCTCACCCTTGCCAAAAGCTCAATCGAACAATATCTCTCCAGAGCATATATATTTGTTCAATGAATGTCGGACCACACTCACTCTGTCTCTCTATCTATATGTCTCTTCGTTGACCTCGCTTTCTCACACCGTATCTTCCACGCATTGAAGCTACTACCTCTCCATCCCTCGCAAAGTCGGAGCTATTTACATTGCGAGGGGCACTCCAACCTTGGATTAATTTGTGTAGGCATTTATTCCGGTCGGTTTAGATTATATTTTCGTAGCATTCGGCCCACAACTACTCCAAACACCGTTGCAATCCACGCAACTCCCCTAGTTGATTTCCCTCTGGCTCGGTCATCGCTCTCTCGCACGCCCTTTCTCGCCTTCAAGGTCGCACCATGGTATTATTGAAAAAACTATGTTGTTCTCTTTAATTATTATAAATAAGCTACAAAACTACACACCGATAGTCCACTTGCAATGGAACAAATTTCGACCCACAAATTAAAGTGTTACAAACTACACACCGCGGGGCCCACATGTCATGAAACAAACTTGGACCCATATACAAATTAAAAAAATAAAGGACGAGAATCGAACATGCGACCGGGCCTTCAAGCCGCACGTCAATAGGCAACATATGTAGAAGAGCAATGTTTGTTGTACCCCCCATTTGTTCACATAATGTTTTTATATTACCACAACCTAATTAATGGATAACATGTAATATTATTTTTAGTACTATTCACCTTCACTTACTGGTGGGTTCCATGTGTGCTCTCTCTCTCCTCCCCTTCTGCGTTTAGATGCACGCGCAAACACGAAGAACTCGCGGGCGATGTTGCCATTGACGATATCTGGACGCGTTCACAAGTCACGACACCAGTTTCATGTACTAGCAGCACTAGTCAGTGCACGTTAATTTGGAAGTATATTAAGTGCATGCAGATATTAAGTACTAGGATACTATTTGCGTGTTATTATGTGATTAGCACTATTTTTGGCATAAAAATAACTGCACGCTAAACGTGTTGAGCGCTCGACATTGAAGCAGTCTAGGTCGTTGGATGACAAGGAATACATGTGGCTTGATGACGTTTTATATTTAATTTGATACGGCTCTAGCAGAAAATTCAATCGATCAAACCATAGATTTCGTTCAGTCTGACTCCGACTTTAAATTATACAACGATCGATATAAAATAAACGGAAATGATAAACATTTGGATTTTAAGCATGGCAATCCGAACGTTCTTCATAGCAAATTTAGATTACGCAGCGGCGGCGGGGGCGTCTCGCGGTGGCAAGTGGCTACTCTGCTGTGCTTTGTGTGTCGTCGGGCCACTGACCGACGGCGACGGCGGCGTCTTGCGCCGTTGTTGGCATACTCCTGGACGTTGGCCTAGCTTCAAGGAAGGCCAAAATGTTCTGGACTTCGGAGCGAGTAAACTGGCGGGAGGAGGCGACTGGCATTGGTGCAAGGAAGCGGTTGACGGCGGCCATCCATGCCGCTGAGGGGGGCACTGGCACCCACGCGAGGACAGACGCTATGAACGGCGCGGCGGAGACATTCGTGTGCACGGGCACCGGCACGGGCGCTGATGTCTACTACACAACCTTCTTCTTGTAGACGTTGTTGGGCCTGCAAGTGCACAGGTTCGTAGGACAGTAGCAAATTTCCCTCCAGTGGATGACCTAAGGTTTATCAATCCGTAGGAGGTGTAGGATGAAGATGGTCTCTCTCAAGAAACCCTGCAACCAAATAACAAAGAGTCTCTTGTGTCCCCAACACACCCAATACAATGGTAAATTGTATAGGTGCACTAGTTCGGCGAAGAGATGAAGATACAAGTGCAAAATAGATAGTAGATATAGGCTTTTGTAATCTGAAAATATAAAAATAGCAAGGTAACAAGTGGTAAACATGAGCGTAAATGGTATTGCAATGATAGGAAACAAGGCCTAGGGTTCATACTTTCACTAGTGTAAGTTCTCTCAGCAATAATAACATAGATAGAACATATGACAAGCCCTCAACATGCAACAAATAGTCACTCCAAAGCCACTAATAGCGGAGAACAAACGTAGAGATTATGGTCGGGTACGAAACCACCACCAAGCTATTCTTTCGGATCAATCTATAAAAGAGTTCGTACTAGAATAACACCTTAAGATACAAATCAACCAAAACCCTAATGTCACCTAGATACTCCATTGTCACCTCAAGTATCCGTGGGCATGATTATACGATATGCATCACACAATCTCAGATTCATCCAACCAACATAAAAGTACTTCAAAGAGTGCCCCAAAGCTACTACCGGAGAGTCAAGAACGTGTGCCAACCCCTATGCATAGGTTCCCAAGTGTCACGAAACCCGCAAGTTGATCACCAAAACATACATCAAGTGGATCAATACAATAACCCATTGTCACCACGGTTATCCCACGCAAGACATACATCAAGTGTTCATAAAAGACTCAGTCCTATAAGATAACTTCAAAAGGGGAAACTCAATTCATCACAAGAGAGTAGAGGGGGAGAAACATCATAAGATCCAACTACAATAGCAAAGCTCGGGATACATCAAGATCGTGCCATAGATGGAACACGAGAGAGAACACGAGAGAGAGAGAGATCAAACACATTGCTACTGGTACATACCCTCAGCCCCGAGGGTGAACTACTCCCTCCTCGTCATGGATAGCGCCGGGATGATGAAGATGGCCTCCGGTGATGGGATCCCCCTCCGGCAGGGTGCCAGAACGGGGTCCCGATTGGTTTTTGGTGGCTACAGTGGCTTGCGGCGGCGGAAATCCCGATCTATCTTCTGTTCTGGAAGTTTTAGGGTATGTAGGTATATATGGGTGCAGGGAGAACGTCGGTGGAGCTACGGGGGCCCCACGAGGCAAGGGGGCGCGCCCAGGGGGGAGGGCGCGCCCCCACCCTCGTGAGCACCTCCCGTATCTTCTGACGTGGGGTCCAAGTCCATCAGGTGGGTTTCCTTCCAAAAATAACTTCTCCAGTTGATTTCGTTCCGTTTTGACTCCGTCTGATATTCCTTTTCCTCGAAACACTGAAATAGGCATAAAACAACAAATCTGGGATGGGCCTCCGGTTAATAGGTTAGTCCCAAAAATAATATAAAAGTGTATAATAAAGTCCATAATCATTCAAAACACATAGTAATATAGCATGAATGCTTCATAAATTATAGATACGTTGGAGACGTATCAGCATCCCCAAGCTTAATTCCTACTCATCCTCGAGTAGGTAAATGATAAAGAAAGAATTTATGAAGTGTGAATGCTAGAGGTGCACAATTTTGATCAACGATAATTTCAATCAACTTTTCTAGCATGATTATATGTCATAACAGTTGTTCATCTCATAAAACTTCTCACGATAAAGTGACAAGCAATTCACATATCAAGGCATAGACCATAAACATTCTTGAAAACTAGCAAACTTCATTATTAGTCATCAAAACAATTGCAATTCATCTTATTTTCAGGAATAGCAAACTCCACATACTCAACTATCATATAGTCTTCTACAATTGCTAACACTCACGCAATACTTGTGGTTATGAAGTTTTAATCAGACACAGAGAAAGATTGGGGCTTATAATGTTGCCTCCAAACTTATTCACCTTTGGGTGATGTCAACAATAATAGTTCATGCTAAGGTACATCCAATTGGATATATATATATATCAGGACCACCCCACCATGAAGTGCTTGCCAAAGGATAAAATGAAAAAGGGAAAGGTGAAGATCACCTTGACTCTTGCATAAAGTAAAAGATAGGCCCTTCGCAGAGGGAAGCAGGGATTTGCAGAGGTGCCAGAGCTCAATTTTTAAAATAGAGATAAATAATTTTGAGAGGTATGATCTCATTGTCAACATAACAACCAAGAGTTCCCAATATCTTCTATACTACATACATTATAGGCGGCTCCCACGCAGAATGGTACTCCCTCCGTTCGGAATTACTTGTGGTAGAAATGGATGTATCTAGACGTATTTTAGTTCTAGATACATCCATTTCCGAGACAAGTAATTCCGAACGGAGGGAGTAAAAGTTTATACTCCCCCAACCACCAACAAGCATCAATCAATGGCTTGCTCGAAACAACGAGTGCCTCCAACTAACAACAATCCTGGGGGAGTTTTGTTTAATTATTTTGATTTGCTTTGATCTTTTTGGATCATGGGACTGGGCATCCCGGTTACCCCACTTTCTCGTGAATGAGGAGCGGAGTCCACTCCTCTTGAGAATAACCCACCTAGCATGGAAGACACTGACAGCCCCTAGTTGCTACATGAGTAATTCGGGCATACAAAACAGATTATAATTTGAAGGTTTAGAGTTTGGCACATGCAAATTTACTTGGAACGGCAGGTAAATACCGCATATAGGTAGGTATGATGGACACTCATGGCAAAACTGGGTTTAAGGATATTTGTAAGCACAAGTAGTATCTCTACTTGGTGCTAGGAATTTTGGCTAGCATGAGGGGGAAAGGCAAGCTCAACATGTTTGAATGATCCATGACAATATACTTTAACTGAGATGCGAGAAAACATAACCCATTATGTTGTCTTCCTTGTCCAACATCAACTCTTTAGCATGTCATACTTAATGAGTGCTCCCAATTATGAAAGATGTCTATGATAATATATTTATATGTGAAATCTCCCTTCCTTCAATATTCTTTCATGAATTGTTCAAATGACTAATACAATGCTTCCTAACTGTCGATAAATTTACAACCTCTACTTCTTAGATGTGAAGTCATTACTCCCTATGGGATAAGAAAATGAAACATATATAATTTTAGATTTGTGACATTCAACTTATTCAACCATTTACTCATAGGATATAAGTGAAGCACACGAGTAAATGAAAAGCTACTCCAAAAATATATAAGTGAAGATCAATGAGTAGCTAAATAATTATGCAACTATGTGAAGACTCTCTCTCATTTAAGAATTTCAAATCTTGATACTTTATTCAAACAGCAAGCAAAGCTAAAGAAAACTACATTGCAAGGATAGCACAACTCATGTGAAGAAGCAAAAACTTAGGCTCAACCGATACTAACCGATAGTTGTTGAAGAAGAAAGGTGGGATGCCTACCGGGGCATCCCCAAGCTTGAACTTTTGTGTCTCCTTAATTCCTCTCATATCATGGTTTCTCTTTTTATCAAAAAGCTTCATTCACAACAAACTCAACAAGAACTCGTGAGATAGGTTAGTATAAACCAATGCAAAACCTTATCATATTATACTGTAGAAGATCACTTAAATTAACATTCAACATTGCATACTAAATGCCTCTGTATATTTAATACTCCTATCCTCAAATAGAATCATTAAACAAGCAAACATACGCAAACAGTGCAACCATAACAGCAATCTGCCAAAATAGTACAGTCTGTAAAGAATGCAAGAGTATCAATACTTCCCTGACTCCAAAAATTATGAACTAAAATTCCCACTGTAATAAATTTATCAGAGCTCAATATGCAAAAATATTCAACGTTAGACCATGCCCTGACTTTTCTAGGGAATTTTTGCAACAGGGGTAAACTTTCTGTTTCCAAACAGCAACATGCATACTAGCAAAATAAGCATGGCAAAGGCTATCCTTGACTTTTTTATTGAAACTAAAGATGCAAAAACACAATTCTAACTAACATCAAGCAAACACTAACAAAATAAATTGACGCTCCAAGTAAAACACATATCATGTGGTGAATAAAAATATAGCTCCAAGTAAAGTTACCGATAGACGAAGACGAAAGAGGGGATGCCTTCCGGGGCATCCCCAAGCTTAGTTGCTTGGTTGTCCTTGAATATTACCTTGGGGTGCCTTGGGCATCCCCAAGCTTAGGCTCTTGGCAATCCTTATTCCATAGTCCATCGAATCTTTACTCAAAACTTGAAAACTTCAACCACACAAAACTCAAAACAAAACTCGTAAGCTCCGTTAGTATAAGAAAATAAAACCACCACTTAGGTACTGTAATGAACTCATTATAAATTCATATTGGTGTAATATCTACTGTAATCCAACTTATCTATGGTTCATACCCTCCGATACTACTCGTAGATTCATCAAAATAAGCAAACAACACATAGAAAACAGAATCTGTCAAAAACAGAACAGTCCGTAGTAATCCGTATAAAACGTATACTTCTGGAACCCCAAAAATTATGAAATAAATTGCTGGACCTGAGTAATTTGTCTATTAATCATCTGCAAAACGAATCAACCTAAAAGCACTCTCCAGTCAAAAATGGCAGCTAATCTCGTGAGCGCTAAAGTTTCTGTTTTTCACAGCAAGATCACATAAACTTCACCCAAGTCTTCCCAAAGGTTGTACTTGGCAATTTATTGAAACAAAAGCTATAAAACATGATTACTACAGTAGAATAATCATGTGGACACACAAAAATAGTAAGGATAAATATTGGGTTGTCTCCCAACAAGCGCTTTTCTTTAATGCCTTTTAGCTAGGCATGATGATGACAATGATGCTCACATAAAAGATAAGAATTGAAACATAACGGGAGCATCATGGAGCATATGACTAGCACATTTAAGCCTAACCCACTTCCTATGCATAGGGATTTTGTGAGAAAACAACTTATGGGAACAATAATCAACTAGCATAGGATGGCACAACAAGCATAGCTTCAGAACTTTAAGCACATAGAGAGGAAACTTGATATTATTGCAATTCCTACAAGCATATATTCCTCCTTCATAATAATTTTCAGTAGAATCATGAATGAATTCAACAATATAACCAGCATCTAAAGCATTCTTTTCATGATCTACAAGCATAAAACATTTACTACTCTCTTCATAAGCAAACTTCTTCTTTATAGCATATGTATCATCACAATAATCATCATAGATAGGGGGCATGCTTTCATCATAGTAAATCAAAGCTTGGGGGACAAAATATATCATATTCATCAAACATAGTTTCCCCAAGCTTGTGGCTTTGCATATCATTAGCATCATGGATATTCAAGGAAGTCATACTAACAACATTGCAATCATGCTCATCATTCAAAGATTTAGTACCAAACATTCTATAGATTTCTTCCTCTAGCACTTGAGCACAATTATCCTTTCCATCATAATCACGAAAGATATTAAAAAGGTGAAGCATATGAGACAAACTTAACTCCATTTTTTTTGTAATTTTCTTTTATAAGCTAGACTAGTGCTAAAGCAAGAAACAAAAAGATTCGATTGCAAGATCTAAAGATATACCTTCACTTACCTAGCCTCCCCGGCAATGGCGCCAGAAAAGAGCTTGATGTCTACTACACAACCTTCTTCTTGTAGACGTTGTTGGGCCTGCTAGTGCACAGGTTTGTAGGACGGTAGCAAATTTCCCTCAAGTGGATGCCCTAAGGTTTATCAATCCGTAGGAGGCGTAGGATGAAGATGGTCTCTCTCAAGCAACCCTGCAAACAAATAACAAAGAGTCTCTTGTGTCCCCAACACACCCAATACAATGGTAAATTGTATAGGTGCACTTGTTCGGCGAAGAGATGAAGATACAAGTGCAAAATAGATAGTAGATATAGGTTTTTGTAATCTAAAAATATTAACAGCAAGGTAACAAGTGGTAAACGTGAGCGTAAACGGTATTGCAATGATAGGAAACAAGGCCTAGGGTTCATATTTTCACTAGTGTAAGTTCTCTCAGCAATAATAACATAGATAGAACATATGACAAGCCCTCAACATGCAACAAAGAGTCACTCCAAAGCCACTAATAGCGGAGAACAAACGTAGAGATTATGGTCGGGTACGAAACCACGACAAAGCTATTCTTTCGGATCAATCTATAAAAGAGTTCGTACTAGAATAACACCTTAAGATACAAATCAACCAAAACCCTAATGTCACCTAGATACTCCATTGTCACCTCAAGTATCCGTGGGCATGATTATACAATATGCATCACACAATCTCAGATTCATCCAACCAACATAAAAGTACTTCAAAGAGTGCCCCAAAGCTACTACCGGAGAGTCAAGAACGTGTGCCAACCCCTATGCATATGTTCCCAAGTGTCACGAAACCCGCAAGTTGATCACCAAAACATACATCAAGTGGATCAATAGAATAACCCATTGTCACCATGGTTATCCCATGCAAGACATACATCAAGTGTTCATAAAAGACTCAGTCCGATAAGATAACTTCAAAAGGGGAAACTCAATTCATCACAAGAGAGTAGAGGGGGAGAAACATCATAAGATCCATCTACAATAGCAAAGCTCAGGATACATCAAGATCGTGCCATAGATGGAACACGAGAGAGAACACGAGAGAGAGAGATCAAACACATAGCTACTGGTACATACCCTCAGCCCCGAGGGTGAACTACTCCCTCATCGTCATGGATAGCGCCGGGATGATGAAGATGGCCTCCGATGATGGGATCCCCCTCCGGCAGGGTCCCGATTGGTTTTTGGTGGTACAGAGGCTTGCGGCGGCGGAACTCCCGATCTATCTTCTGTTCTGGAAGTTTTAGGGTACGTAGGTATATATGGGTGCAGGGAGAACGTCGGTGGAGCTACGGGGGCCCCACGAGGCAGGGGCGCGCCCAGGGGGGAGGGCGCGCCCCCCACCCTCGTGAGCACCTCCCGTATCTTCTGACGTCGGGTCCAAGTCCATCAGGTGGGTTTCCTTCCAAAAATAACTTCTCCAGTTGATTTCGTTCCGTTTTGACTCCGTCTGATATTCCTTTTCCTCGAAACACTGAAATAGGCATAAAACAGCAAATCTGGGCTGGGCCTCCGGTTAATAGGTTAGTCCCAAAAATAATATAAAAGTGTATAATAAAGCCCATAATCATTCAAAACACATAGTAATATAGCATGAATGCTTCATAAATTATAGATACGTTGGAGACGTATCAGGCGCGCACGTTAGTGCACGCGCATGCGCATGCGCTGGCAGGTATACGGGCACTGGCACGGGCATGCGTGTTAGTGCACGCGCAGTCGCATGCGCTGGCAGGTGCACGGGCGCGTGAAAGTCGGCGGGGACCTCGTGGAACCCCGTGGCATCAAGCTCGGCGACAATGTGCGGCTCCCAGCCCATCAATGCCACGGGGATGAGCGCTGGCGCAGTTGGGGCGATGGGAGCCGAAACGGGAGCGGGGACAGGCACGACGTCTTCCCGCAGGGCCAGTTCAAGCTCAACCCAAAGCGCCTTATGTTCTTGAGACTCCGGCTGGGTGTCTTCCTCAGGAAGCTGGAACACTAAGGGCAGACACTCGTGATGCGGTATGGCGTACATTTAGGTCAGGCTGGTTGGAGGTAGACGACAGGAGAATCGGAGAGGAAGAGAGAAGATTGTAGCGATACCGGATAGTGCGGGGTTTATTTTAAACTGCGGCGCCGGCGACATTAAAAGTGGGAGCATTTGGGACGACGGTGGGTGGCAGAGACTGGTCAAAGGGCTCGCCTCCCAGTGAGTCTGCACAGCGGTCTGCTCGCACGCCTCCCTGATAGCCGGCGCAGTGGTCTGCTCGCACGCCTCCCGTCGACTCACACGCTTGCTGGGACGGCACCTGCCGACGAGAAGCGGGGACTCGTGGCGGCACGTAAACGCCCACGGTTTCAATAGTGAAAGCGTTCGCCTTAATGTGACATGTCTTTGTTCCAAAATACCTTGGCTCTTCATTTGTGCAACTTGTCATAAGCAGCTTCTCTCAAATTGAAGAAAAAACTTACGAAGTAATATTTGTGCCATATCACGTGACCATGCTCAGTTTCAAGAATTTATGCTCACTTTTGCATTTTCTGAAATTTAAGATCCAGGATTCGAAACAATATCATAACCTGCATCATGCAATAAATTTTCAAGCCATACATCTGTCCTGTTGTATTTCTTAAGAAAGGATTTGGTCAAACATTTTGCTTAGTTAGACTTCAGACAAGTTATATATGCAGAGTAAAAGGATAATCCCTCCGTACCAGTGCATTGCCTAATATATTAACTCAAGTACTAGGC
This sequence comes from Triticum aestivum, assembly GCF_018294505.1. Taxonomy (NCBI): domain Eukaryota; kingdom Viridiplantae; phylum Streptophyta; class Magnoliopsida; order Poales; family Poaceae; genus Triticum; species Triticum aestivum. The sequence goes on along the minus strand of NC_057795.1, from coordinate 295,623,043 downwards.
ATGAACAAACGGGCTCAATTCTGTGCTCTTCCTGGTGTAGTAGTAGTAGTACTAGGCAATGCAGTTGACGGGTGACCTTGATGAGCAGCGACCGAGGGAATTGAACCATGCTCGGCACGGTAGGTAACATTCTCTAGTTACTAAATCATCCCTCCGTTGTTCATCGGCAGTCATTATGGACCAGGGACATGAGGGGAATTTCCTAGGGCTTGAATTCTGTCCGCCAGATATTTCGACTTGAAACGCTTAGGCTCGACTGGTTGGGGTTGCCTAATGTGTGTACCACACACGCCACCGAAGAAAACGAGCCCGGTTTTTTTATTTTTATTTTTGTAGGATCAACACGAGCCAAGGTCTGGCTGGTACGCCGTTGGGTCCTACCATTCGAGAATACGAAATAAACCTTTTAAATTGCTGAACGAATCTATGTGCATTACAATACCCGTATTTTCCTTACAATACCCGTATTTTCCTTACACGCCTACCATTAGAGTGAGTTTGTGATATAGTGATCTCAACGTGGATTTCACATTTCATGGTATCCCTAGTAAGTTTTCCAATGCAAATTCAAATTTAAAAGATGAACAATATGGAGGTGAGAAAACTTTGTATGTATCAAGCATATGACCACACACACACACACACACACACACACACACACACAGAGACACAGACGCACGAACACAACAACAATCCAATAAGTATAGTGCATCTATTTTTCCAAACCATGCATGTATGACACGAATTCGAAAATACTCCTTCTATTCCTAAATATTAGTCTTTTAGAGAGTTCAACAAGTGACTACATACGGAGCAAAATGAGTGAATCTAGACTCTAAAATATGTCTATATACATCCGTATGTGCCAGTCCATTTGAAACCTCTAAAAAACTAATATTTAGGAACAAAGGGAGTAAAATGTAAGACATCCATGGTCCTCAGTTCAATATTTAAAATGAACATGAAACTGATACATGAATATTAAGTCTAGTACTACAGTACATGCAAATGTTGTGTTTGGGCAGAGCTATGATTGTCGGGGGTCAACCCCTCGACCTTAGATAAAATTGTGGAGCTCTGTTTAGGGTTGTTTAGATTATATTTGTCCCCATCCTCCCAACCACCAATTGGTTGTGCACCCCCACCCCTCCTCCCTGGGAGAATATCATGTGCCCCCATACCTTAGATGCTATATGCCGATACGAGTTGCTTGGAGCTTGTAGATCTGAGACATAGAAGTTCACATGATGTGTCTAATTTTTTTTGCAAGAAACCTTGATGAGTTTGAGAATTGCACACAATTTGTACAAAAACTACTCAGATGCCCTTGGATCCCATATCCAACGACCTCGAAGCTCGTATCACCGTAGCATATCTATGATGAAGGAGGACATCATATTCCCCTGTATGTAAGAATATCATGTTCGAATTCCTCCACACTTTAGATGCTTTGGTGATACAAGCTCTTTGGAGCCGTTGGATTTGTGACCCAACACCTCCTCGGTGGTTCGAATGGCTTTTTGCAGAAAAGCCCCAAAAGAGTTCAGCCACTTCTTACAAGCACAAAGACTGCTCAGATGCCATTGGATCTCAGATCAAATGACCTCCAAGCTCGTATCACCGTAGCATCCAAGCTGCGATATCACCTTATGTTTTCTCCCGCACCGTAGATTCTATGGTGATACGAGTTCACTGAGATCTAACGGCCCACAGTAGGAGGTTTGAATGTTTTTGCAATATACGGCTGATAGAGTTTGGGAAATGCGCAGAAAGTACAAGTACTACGCATGTGCCATCTGATCACTGATCATACGACCTAGATGCTCATATCACCGTAGCGGGTAATTAAGCTACGGGGAGCACCTAATATGAGCACCGGGGAGCCGTTGGATCGAAGATGCAGCGGCACACACGAGGCCTGAATGTTTTATTTGCAATAAAACCTTTGGAGAGTTTGGAAATTGCGCATAGTTACAAAGACTACTCCCAAGCCATTGGATCTCACTTCCAACGGTGTAAAAACTTGTATCACCATTGTATCTAAGCTGCGGGGTGGATGTGATATTCTATGCCGCTGCCAATTTTTGTTCCTAAACTTGCAAAATACGTGTAACTCGTGTCGTTACTTGTCTAACCGCACAAAGTGTTTGTTCAAAAAAACCATCCTACACTGAAATATCGGAACAACACAGGGGGGTCCCACTTGTCATTAATCAAATTTGGACTTAAAACTAACAAATCTGAAAGACGATATTCGAACTGGCAACCTGGACTACAAAGCGTAAGTCGATAGCCTGAAAAAACGAACGGTTGTTGGCTTTGTCCCATAACTTGATTTTATATAGTACATGCGTTGAGTAGAGTAAAGGGAGTGCCTCGTCAACACGTGCATGACCATTGTCTCACTTACTGGTGGGTCCCAGGTCTGCGGTCTCAATCTCTCTTCTCTCCATCGTCTAACCTTTGCACGGGCACACACGAAGAGCGGCGCTAGCTTGCCGTGGTGTTATTACAACTAAAAAAGCTTGGAAAATAGAAGAATCGATTAGAACAAGAGACGTTGTGGCTGGTCGAGACGGAGCTAACCACATCTATCCTCCATGCCACGTTTGCATGATGAAGCTGTGTGGCTAGTGGGGTGTTTTCGACCGACTGGCTGGGTCCCGAGGTCGAACCATAGTTACTACGTCTGATACAGTATATTTTTACACGCACATTTTCCTCCATGCCGAGACGTGGCACACCCTACCGTGCGGTTTCGGGGTCCTCCTGGGTGGTGCACGCATATATTCTTCCTGACGTGAGATGCCCTACCGCGCGTTTTCTGGGTCCTCCTCGGTCGTAGCGCCAAAGCAAGTAAATGAGTCATCAAATCACGAAAGACCACCTTTCCCGCCGAGTACATCAGTGAAGCACGGTGGCTAGCTAGTTGGGCTAGTTCGACCGATTAGCTAGGCCACCACCACATTTTTTTCACCCCTTCTTTTATCTACTTGCCGGCAGGTAGATTTAAATTTCCACCACGGCGTTGCTCTGGTGTTTGGGTGCGGCAGGATTTTTAATTTTTTGATTGACGGGAGCAGACGCGGCAGGATTTTTAATTTTTTGACTGACGGGAGCAGGCGCGGCAGCAATTAGTCATGATGACTCCGCCTGTAAAAACCCACTGCTCCCTGATGTGAGAAGTCGTCGGCTGGTGTTTTACCGTGGTGAAAACCAAAAGATTCCCCGCTCCTCGGCTGGCTCCCTCCACCTTCACGTAGATTGCATTGCCTTTCAGCCGTTCCGCCCCCTTTGCTTCCTCCCCCATTGCTTCTACCTGGTGCCATGGCGGCACAATAGATCACGGAGTCCAAGGTGAGGCGCCTGACACAGGAGCTCCATGCCAAGGATGCGGAGCTCAAGGCCAAGGACGTGGAGCTCCGTGAACTCAAGGAGGAGAGGAGTGCCATGCTCCTCCGTTATGTGCGGGAGTTCATGGAGCTTCAAAAGCGGCAGGCGTCCACCACAAAGATGCTCGAGGCGTCGGCGGCGTTGCTGCAGAAAGCGGGAGATACAATAGGCTGTCAGGGGAGCCGACTGGAGCGCGAGCGGGCCAATCGTGACGAGGTCCAGGATCGCCTCAGCTACTTGGTGAACCAAGTTGCCACGCACGTATTGTGGCTACGCGATGCCTACCGTCGTGCCAGCGCGATGATGCCGGCCGTCGGGCTAAACCCGTTCGACCACCCGGTCGACTTCAATGAGCTGCGGCTTCCTGACCTGGTCTCCTTCTTCACCTATATCTCCGAGGAGCTGAGCCGTCTCCGCGTGATGGTGGGTGCTGAGTGGGATAAGGAGGGGTTGCGGGCTGCCGTCGCTGTTGCCGGGCGAATCCTTTCAGGGCTCCGTCACCGGAATCCATTCGTGCCATTGGACGTCGTCTTTGACAAGGAGGGGTTGCAGGCTGCCGTCGCCGTTGCGGGGCGAATCCTTTCAGGGCTCCGTCACCGGAATCCATTCGTGCCATTGGACGCCGTCTTTGACGAGCTGGCTCCCGTCGACCGGGAGCGGGCTCTGCGGGTGGTTGCACCCTGCATCACCAATGTCGTGCGCCTCGAGAATCAGAGGGACTTCGGTGGTGTTTAGGCGCCCTCTGCATGGGCATGTCCATGTCTCGGCGCATCATGACCGTTGGATCAAACTCAGACGGTGCAGATCAGTCACTGTAGCACAAAGCGTGTGGGGGTGTTTGGTTGCATTCTCATCTCAATATAGTTGTTTCCTCTTTGTGTATTTTGTCAACCTACTAGTCTGGACTCATGCACCCTTCATGCACTATGCCAAACACCCAAAGGTGGGTCGAGAAGGGTACTTTTGCTCCCATCCCGTGCACCCTTCATACATCCTGCCTAACACTATTCGTGCTTCATATGGTTCATGTTTCGTGGAGTACTGTAGCACAGTACTCTCCGTGCGCTGTGGACCTAGTTCTGTTAACATTGATCTCACCGTTCATTCTTGACCGGACAGTCGAAAAAGCGGTACTATGTTACATATAGGAGTAGTTGACATGCGCACACCATCATTTGTTATCGTCATATCTTACTACACTAGCAACAAAATTTTGTAGTACGCACGTATGAACCACTGCACATGCCTAGTAGTAGGAGCACTATGTATGTTCAAGTGGCTGCCGTGTTTCGCACTCCTCCGTCGTAAGAGTGGAAACGCTTGCTGTAATCATTTTTTTTCTTCAGAAAAACAGTGGACACGCTCTATCGTGCGGATCCTCCTCCAGCCATGCACTAAATTACTCACTTTCACCGACGTGTGGGACAGCTAGCACCTGGGTCCACCAGCCTTTCACTAAATTACTCCGTAGTAGAGTGACGGTAGACTACCCCGATCGAACCGCCATAGTAATGCTCAATGAGCCGTCAAATCACAAAACCCCCTCCTTTCCAGCAGTAAGTTGGACGGACGAAGCAACCATCATTTCACTCTTCTCTCTCAGCTTCCTCTCTTGAAGAAAAACCCCACTCGCTTCGCTTCTCCCTCATCTCGTTCCTCCTTTCACTCTTCTCTCTCAGCTTCCTCTCTTGAATGGATGCCGGAGCACTGGCCGACGTGATGTCTATGGCTCTGGCCAAAACCGTCGAGGCTCATGGTACGAAGAAGCGCAAGCACCCCGCCGAGACTACCGCAGACAAGCTCAAAGCCATCGCCTTGTCCAAGCCCCCCTCTCCGGGATCCCTCATTAAGCAAGTCCAGGTAATGTCTCTTGTTGACGATCTTTTTCTCGATCTTGATCGTGTTTTTTCATCTAACACGCAGTACTAGTACTGGTAGTACAACTTTCTGGGTGATCTTGCATGTGATTTTAGTGTGCCAAATGACGGTTCTAAATTCCTCTTTTGATCAAAACATGCGAGAGGTTGACACTGATTTCTTATAGATTACTTTCAACTACTCCCTCTGTCCCAAATTTCTTGTCTTAGATTTGTCTAGATACGGATGTATCTAATACTAAAATGTGACTTGATACATCTGTATCTAGACAAATCTAAGACAAGAATTTTGGGACGGAGGGAGTACTTTATGAACATCAATGCTACCTTTGAAGAGGGTATATTTGCCTTAGTAACTTGTGTTATGGACATTGCATGTAATCCCTCTGCTCTCATGCCTTTGAAGACATGTTCTAGTGTCTTTGTTCACTCATTTATGTGCGTATATGTAGTCATATATGGAGTATAATATCGAAGATCATCTTATATTTCTGAACGGAGGTAGTAATAAAATATGGTTTCTGTTTGAATTAGAACCACGTCCGCGGTGGAGATGAAGTTCTCAAAGTCATGCCGTGTGAACTGGAAGACCTGATGATGAGTTCTACTGCTGAACTATCTAGCTGCTGTGTCCTTGTCGCCATGTGTCCTGAACTAGTGTTTTCCCATAGCATTGTTGTCAGGCGTGTTCTCGAGGCTGTACTTGACCACAACAATTTCCTGGCTGTGCCTTCGATTATGAAGGGTGTGGTCCTTGTAAAGCTTCCCAACAAATCTGATGCGGCCTGTCTTCATCATCATGTTTATGAGTGGAAAGACCACTCTGTTAGGTTCTCCAATGTTGACAAGATGGTGATGGTGCATGTAGACATCTCACACGAAGTCCATGGCCTAGTCAGTTATGCGGGGTTCATCCCGTAGGTCGGTGGCAAGAAATAGTCTGCAGAGTTTAGTTAGTGCAACTTTGCTTGTCTGTAGTAAGTACTATTGTTCAGTACTTGATTTGTGTTCGTGAACCCTGTATTCTTTATTACTACTGCCTCTTTTGGTGTGTGGTCAGTCCTGAGAACGGTCTATGTTAATGTCTGTCCACTCAATTCAGTCTGTATATTTTGAAGTATCTAGATCATATTTTTTGTGAGGATGGTTTATCAATTATGGTTACACTCCAATATCTGCATGCATTGCAGGGTTTATCACACCCACCAGGATTTCCTATCCCATGGATGCTCGGTCCGTACGATTTGTCATGACCTTTGGACTGTCCTTCTTGTGGGAGTAAGAGGGGCCCCTGCATGCCACGCGTAGTTGGACGATCAATCTTCTGTTTAGTACGTCAACATAGTGATTTCCTGGTAAGGATTCACTCGTGTCACATCAAGTAAATCTTATTGTTTTACTGTCTAAATCTTATTGATTTAATGTCATGTTTTCTTTCTTTTCCTGCAATTTTATTATGCAGGTTTTGCCATGTGACATTCATCACAGAATAAACCATTTGGTTTGCTCTACGATGGCTATTTTTGCAGGTTTCACTTCTTATGTCGTGTCAGTAACGAAGGCACTGTCCATCACTTATATTACTGGAAAAAATTGGATCAGTCTGTTGTCTGAGTACAAGCTGAATCCCTATGATGAACTGCAGTTTGGTTTAACAAAAACGCCACAATTAGTCCTTCTCACGTTTAAAAGAAATGAAGAAAAAAACTGGATCACGGTCACGGATCCTAATCAAGTTAGAAAGCTGACCATAGCAGACCAGACACGATCACCGCTATCTCGCACATCGATACCACCTTCAGCAACGGATCGAGCACCGGCAGTTGCTCTAGCACTGAAAGCGACAGCAGCTCAATCTGATCCAGCTGAGGATTGGGCACCGACCGCGTCAGCGGATCAGTCTGATCTACCGGATGATCGGGCATCGACACCGGCACCAGCTCCGACACCGGCACCAGCTCTACAAGGAGCACCATCTCCGGCAGCAGCAGCGGCTTCGGCACCTGCACCAACACTTGCACTTGCATCTGCTTCGGCCCGTGCAGTTGCACCGGCAACAGACTGGGATACAGTTCGCACTTCATATACCAAAGTCCTTACAAAAACCAACATGTCCACCTTCTTGGTAAGCATTGGCCGCCCAAGTGCTTCGTTCTTTTTTCTATCCATGTTGTTTCACATGATTCACTATGTTGATATAACTGTTTGGGTATGTCTTCTTGTTTGCAAACAGAGAATTCCTAGAGCAACGAGGGAGTCGTTCAACAATCCGGGCGACCGCGGCCAAGTTTCTCTTACCATGCGCAGCCTTGGTGTGAATGAACCTGCTCAATATACCGTAAGTACAAAGGATGGTCGCATGATGATTGATGCTAAAGGATGGTCAAGGTTCAAATCTAAATCATATCTTGCGGTAGGGGATGATGTCAAAATCGAGCATTCTCGGCAAGGAGAGCTGGTCCAAATCAACTTTGAAATTCTTCAGTAGCAGCACACAACTGCCGAACTGATCTATCCTCCGAGAGATTTTAATGTACTAATCTGGCATGGTGAAACAAGTGTCCTGTGTGTATAAGTAGTACGACAGTATTATTTATCACATGGTATATCATTGATAGAATTGCAACTCTGGTTGCTGGTTAGGAACTGTCGTTCGATTTCATTCCAATAGTTGTCGTGCTTGATTCAATTTTGTGTATTCGCCTTGCGACACCATCTAAAACCAGCGCCGTACCGATCGCTTGCAATATGAAAAGCGCTGAGGTAGAACACATGGGCCCCCAAACATGCAGGGTCGGCCAGCAGCCCAAAGTCCAGAACCGTGAGCCTATCTGAGTATTATATTCTCAGCTGAACCCCCATAAAAAAGCTGAACCCCCATAATGCCCATGCGTTGCAGATGGAGTATATTTCTCGGCAATGTGAGCCTGTGATATAAAAGATTTGTATATTTCTTTACAGAGGGAGTATCTCTCTGTCAAAAAAATATTTATGTGTAACTAGTTACTCCTGTCTTTCTACTTCCTTTCGCTGATATGTGGGGCAACCGGCAACGGGGTCCACGTGCCATATGCACAAATTAGAGTGCACAACTTCACGGTAGACACACCCCGGTCGTACCGCCGCAGTAATGCCCAATGAGCCGTCAAATCACAGCCCCCCCTTTCCAGCTTTAGCAGTAAGCTGGACGGACGAAGCGGCAATATTTCACTGGGCCTGAATCCCCTTCTCCCTCGTCTGCTTGTTCAGAGAAAACCCCCGCTGAGCGATTGCATAGGGTTTTCTCATGGAGAACCAGGTATGAATTCTTCATCCATCCCCGATAAATCCAACTCCCTTGGTTGCAGGTAATCCTAGGATGGCAGCCGCCGCCGTTGATGCATTTTTCTTCCTACTGAATCTAGTGTGTTTCATTTGCAGTGCCCGAAGTGCGAGTACCCTACAGGTTTCTGCGCCCTCGGCGAGATGCCACACTTGTTCCTTCTCATCCTAACACAACATTTTGAAACACGCACAGTATGTTCCTAGAATCCTCTTTTCTATCCGGGAGGGTGGGTTCTTTTGAACATGCTGTGTTCTCATATTATTTTTCCTGCAGTGTATTATTTGCTCTGCCAGAACACATGTACTCAAGATGCTCGGCCTTGCCATAACTGAATACACTAGTTAAATGGTCACAGTGAAGACAAGCCATGGATATTACTTCCGAGTTGGGTTCATGAACCAAGAAGATCGCTGCTTTTTTTATGGCCGAACTTGGATAAACTTCCTCAAGTGTTACGGACTGAAAGTTGGCGCATGAATGTTGATGGAAATAGCAGAACCTGGTCTCATCTTCACTGCAATCTTCCACCCCGACGTCGTTCCAATTGTTCATCCATGTTAGTTTTGTATCTGGTTCTTGCTTGTTGCCTCGATTACTTCTTAATCCACCTGTTCTGTCTAAGTAATCACAATTTAACTTTAAAAGTAGCAACGAATCTCTCACGACGATGCTACTTCTAACTAATATTTTCTTATAATTGGTGGCACGTGTAGGTTTTTTCAGAGTTAAGCAGTCTGCTCGTTTGATACTCTGTACTAACTCGGCTGTTACTAATGGCATTGAAGTTGACTGGATCGACGTCCACAAGTTCCTACACTTTATTGATCATCTTGAGGTCCTTGTGGGGTGTTTCAATGGTGGAAGGCCACGTGGGATATGTGTGCCACTGCTGCACTCGTTGAACAGGTCCAACTGTGTCGAGAAACTTATGGTACGAGCTGTTTTATGTTATATATGTTGTTCATAAACTATTGCTTATGCACAGTTTTACAGCTGTGATCTTCTTGAAACAGGAACTGTCGAGTTCTATTGTTCCTATACAGATGCCTGACCATGGTCGGGTCAGACTTGCGCTTGGTCACAACATGATGTTTATGTCGACCTACTCAATTCCCCTTGGAGGTGAAAAGATACTTATTCATGGGTAGTCTCAAATAATGAAGGCCCGTCCATCTTGGAGAATAGGACAGAAGATTATGTTCATGCTTTTCCATGGCTCTAAAGTGAATATCCTGTTTATTGACCATGTTGCGAGATGAAGCCACTTTCAGAAGGTTGTGGATGCGCGGGGTGGCGCCTGGGCCTTGTCCTGGCGCTTGGCGGCCTCAACCTTGGTTAACTTTAGGCAAAGTAGCACTGTTCGAGGCGTGCTTTGTATGGTTGAACCTGTATAGGTACTCATGCTGCTTTCAGCTTTGGTTGTTAAGTGCCCCTGCTGGTTTCAGTTAAGGTTGTTAAGTACTCCTGTTGTTTTTACAGTCTATCGTGTTTCTTTAGTCCTGTCTTCCTCCAGCCACCAAAACCAAACCAGCGCCAGCGGGGCCGCCTGCTTCCGCCTCCCATGGTTGGCTGCACCTCAGCGCACGCATCGCCGCCCCACCGTCTCCTAAATCATTAACGTTGACGTCCTCCGCGCGCTTTGGTGCGCTCTCCCGGTGCCGCCCTCTCGCGTTGTCAACATGGTCAACAAACAACAGGAATCGGCAGAAGTACGTGGAGAGGATGACAGTAGGGGCCCACCACATCAGCGTATGGAAAAATAAAATGCTTCCTCCTAGTGTTTTCCTCACATCTGGGACCCACGACATTGTGAGCGTATATAGTCAATAGACAAGAGAACAGCACAAGATCGGCTGACACCTGGGACGTAGCTACTCGAGCAGTATTTTTTTTGTTTGGTATTGTTGAGACGGAGCAGGGTTTGAACTGGGCTGTGACCCGTCTAGCCCAGGCTTATATTTTATGTTCACCATGTGACCAGCCCAGCTATTTTTTCTTTGTGAAAATGAGCCCAGTTTATTTTTTCTGAAGAATACCCAATCCAGGCCTACTTATTTTTCTACGCCCTAATGGGTTGCAACTCTTTCAAGACGCCTGCAAATCTTGAAAGTAATATGAAATGGGTTGTAAATATAAAAACAGATGACAAATTGGCAATTACTTTATAATTTCTAATTTTTTTTCACATTTTCAGATTCCTATTTCACTGGGCATTAACCTAATTTAAATATATCTTCAAAGTACTTTAAATCTGGCTCGACATTTCGGTATTAAAAATAGTTTGGAACCCACAGAAATATGTGAAATTGGCCCTGGCCAACCAAAAAAACGACTGCAATAAATTGCATAAGAAGTTGCCATGAGCTATATATAAATTATTAAAAAAAGAGGTAGTAGTCTGAATTGTGGGCCTGTTTAGTTGACGCGTATGCAAGATTTTTTTAGTTATTATATACGTCAACAAACGATTCTAGCAGACGTAACCGTTGGGATGTCAATCCAACGGCCATCGTGTTTCTTCAATCTCTGATCTTCTTGCTCCAGCCGCCAAAGCAGCGCCGGCGGGACCACCTGCTCCCGCCTCCAGTGGCCGGTTGTGCTACCGCGCAGGACTCAGTGCCCCCTACTACTCCCACCGCTGGCCAGGGCATCCCTCTACTCACCCACACACCCTGTTATTCTGCGGCGACGGCAGCCTCACACCGCAGCCAAACCGGTGAACCCTCGTACTCCTCTCCGCGCGAGATTCCACTGCCGCGTCTTCCCCGGCTCCGCGTCGTCCCCTTCCTACGCCTCGCCGTCGTCCACCACCGTGGTGCTCTCTGCGCGGCGTGGTCAATGTGGTCAACGACCGACTTCCATCGGAAGAGTACTGTACGTGGAGAGGCTGACAGCTGGGTCCACGGCAGCCTCAAGGAAGTGCCTTCTTATTACACGGAAAATAATTATTCCTCCACCTGACAGCAGGGACCCACCAGACAGGCCACCAGTATTTCACAAAAAAAATGTTTCCCCCTGACTGCTGGGACCCACAAGACGGGCCACCGTATTTCGTGAAAAAAACGTTCCCCCTACTGTCAGCTAGGACCCACCGGAAGTGCCTCCTTATTATGCACAAAAATATGAATACCCCCTGCTAGCTGGGACTCACCTTGGTGGGAGGCTGACTTGTGGGACTACTAAGTTGACTGGGATGGAGGCCTTTGTCAACTTTAGACAATATATGAACGATTCTAGCTCCAGTGACCGTACGATGTCCATCCAACGGCCGTAGTGCTTCTTCAACCTCTGGTCTTCTTGCTCCAGCTGCCCAAAGCAGCACCGGTCATGTCGCCTGCTCCTGCTGCCCATGGCCGCCTGTGATGCCGCGGAGGCCTCACCGCCCCCTACTACTCCCACCGCTGGCCAAGCCATCCCTCTACGCACCCACACCCCCTGTTATTCTGCGGCGACGGCAGCCTCACACTGCAGCCGAACGAGTGAACCCTCATACTCCTCTACACGTGGGCATCCACTGCCGCGTCTTCCCCGGCTCCGGATCGTCCCCTTCCTAGGCCTCGCCGTCGTCCATCGCCCTGGTGCTCTCGGCGCGGCGTGGTCAACGTGGTCAAGGAACGGCTTCCATCAGACGTGGACTGTATGTGGAGAGGCTGATAGCTGGGTCCACGGCCGCAGCAAGGAAGTGCCTCCTTATTACACGGAAAATAAATATTCCTCCACCTAACAGCGGAGACCCACCGAACGGGCCACCTTATTTCACAAAAAAAAGTTTCCCCCTAACTGCCGGGACCCACCAGCTACATCTTTGCACGCAAGGAAGTGCGTCCGGGCAAAAAAAAACAAAACGAATCGCCCCCCTGACTGCTGGGACCCACCAGCTTCATCTTCGTAGGCAAGGAAGTGCCTGACAGTCGAGACCCACCTGGTCAAAGCATACGTAGTGTTGTCATTCTGGTCGTGAACATGTATGTACATATATACTCGTGGATGTAGAGGCGCGCACGTGTCATAGTAGAGGCGCGCACGTAGCATGTACACGTACGTACAGTGGCCAGGGTGCAAGAAAGAAAATATGTCCATGTATGTGTATATACGGGCGGGGTCTCGAACGCCTACTCGCGCATACGTACAGCGAGGGCTCGTGTTCATGGGGAGGCAACGGAATGCGGCATGTTCATGGGGAGGCAACAGAATGCGTCGTGTTCATGGGGAGGCAATGGAATGCTCGTGTTCATCGGGAGGCAACGGAACGCGTGGGAGCCAACCAGCTGGGTCGGAACGGAATGCGTGGTCATGTTCATCGGGAGGGCTTGGACGGAACAGGCAATGGAAACGAGGCCTGGGGTACCGCACAACGAAGGAAATGAACCTCCTACGTTCGGAACGGGGTCCTGTTGATCGGGAGGGGTGTGGCGTACCGCAAAACGGAGGAAACTGACCTCCTACGGTCGAAACGGGGGTCCTGTTGATCGGGAGAGGTGTGGCGTACTGCAAAACGGAGGAAACGGACCTCCTACGGTCGAAACAGGGGTCATGTTGATCGGGAGGGGTGTGGCGTACCGCAAAACGGATGAAACGGACTTGTATTGGAGCGCTACGGTCGAAACAGGGATCCTATTCATCGGGAGGGTGTGGCGTACCGCAAAACGGGACTCCACGGGATACTGTTCATCTCCACCGTCGACCTCCTCCAGCCTCCACGGGCTACCGTCGACCTCCTCCAGCCTCCACGGGCTCATA